>NC_051176.1:146239139-146539139 GCF_013339695.2 Rhipicephalus sanguineus
TGGAGGACTGACAAGAGAACGGACTCACAAGAGAATCACAAGCGCACACGCTTCTTTTGAGAGCAAGCTTAAACGAGGGCAATAAATTTATGGGAATTAGTAAAAAAAATCCTACCGTAGATGTGCGTTTTTAATGCTGAAAAACAAATAGCTGTAAGGTGTCCGCATTTCTGCTGTGCGTGTTGTGCTTTCCATCCACGCACTGTGTATTTAAATGACGCCTTTAATAAGCTCCCATTGTTTTTCCGAGTTTAACTTGATGACAAGATAAGAGTAAGTAGGTCGAATCAAAAAGGAGAAATATTTGCTAGACGCCACCGCTGAACGGAACCCCATGTAAGAGAATTATACTGCAGCAACGTTTACTTTCGGACTTTGGTTGGTACGGCTCCACGGTAAATATTTAAAGGGTTACTGACACCAAATTTCGAAGGTGATTTTACTCTTTCATACAAACCTCCTGTATACAGAGACGTCTCTGAGCAAGTGTAGGGCTCAGCAAGCGCTAATAAAATGTTTTCGTTTGACATTAAAGTCGATTTTTTGCATCGCGCGCCTATTAACATCGACACTATCGGGACGTCAGATTACAGTGTCAATTTTGGTGACTTCACGCCGCAGCATGGCTAGTTGTGATGACGTCAGTTACCAAAACATTCAAAATGGCCGTTTGTGCGTCACCAACAGAGCCACGGAGCAGAGCGGCCGTGTAAACGTCAAGTTATCTTGCGCGAGCACGTGACGAGAAGCTCACACCATGTTGTGACGTCAGGGTACAGTAGGAACCGAAACTAGCTTTTGATAACATACTGGAATTACTTTTTCAGTATGCACTTATGCTTACCAGTACATTTTCTGGGCTCTTGAGGGCTTGGCCTTTCATTTGACGCAGAAAAAAAAGCAACTGAAAATTTTCGTGTCAGTATCCCTTTAAAGGCGAAAGCCTTATATGTCCATGAGTCGAAAAATCTGACGTCCGACGTTGAGGACAGTACCAAAATTACGTTACCTGGCGTCTTCAGGTGACGGCACGGCATGACGCCATTCATGACGTCACATATCGTCAAAATTACCCGCCACGGTAGTCTAGTGGTTATGGTACTCGACTGCTGACCCGAAGGTCGTGGGATCGAATCCCGGCCGCGGCGGCCCCATTTTCGATGTGGGCGATAATGACTGAGGCCCGTGTACTTAGATTCAGGTGCACGTTAAAGAACCCCAGGTGGTCAAAATTTCCGGAGCCCTACACTACGGCGTCCCTCATAATCATATCGTGGTTTTGGAATGTTCAACCCGAACAGCTATTATTATCTTCAAAATCCGTGGCATCATCAATGACGCTCAACATGATTGGCGTCACAACGTACAGTCGTCTGATTAGTAATTACGTTATCATACGCCATTGTCGCTCGGTCAAAGGTGGGCCGTTGCACTACCTCCAGTAGGTGCAGAAAGCTTCGAGTGGGCGAGGGAGGAACAATGCAGTCGACTGAGAACGTAAACGTGGTGTGATGAGAGTCTCGTGCGAGCGTAGGCTTTCGCCTGTGCTCTCCTTAGTGTTGCCTAAAGGGCTCCTACTTTTTGTCCTTGTTGTTTCACGCAGCCATTTTTTTTTATCAGGGAGCCGAACCAACAGTAATCATATGTGAATAATGCTTTAGCTTTCATTACGGTGGCCTCGGCATATGTTTTTGTACGTCTTAAACAAACCCTCTCACTTGCCTCGCGTGATACTCGCTATTTGTAATACGCATATACAGAGTAAAACATACATACAGAGTAAAACCAACCGTGGAAGCATTGCGGTTTCTATGTTGCGCTGTTATGTTAAGCACGAGGCCACAGATGGCAGCACTGTACAGCCAATAGTAGAAACGTGCATTGGCGAAGTTAGTTTCGAAGTGTGACTCATAGGTAGGCTCTAGCATATTTCTAGCTAATATATCATTCGGGTTAAACCATCAAATGAATCTGCTAGCACTTTTTTTTTTGTTATAGCGCGTAAAGGTACAGCTTTGCTTTAAGTTCAGCTCCACTCGCCATCCTGTGTACCTGCTAGAAAGAGCCTCCCACGATTTACCCTGGAAACTTTCTTGTGAAGCATGTTTATGTGCATCGGTGATGTTTCTTTTAAATAACGCAATCATAGCCGAGCAATCGGATTCCCACTTCATTTTCAATGGCTTCCACCAAATCGTCGACATAAATAATGGTGGATGATCGTGTATTCTTTACTTACTTTGCATTTTAAAGCCAAGCACGATAAACATTTGCAGCACGTCAGAAGTAACCCGTAGAATTTCAGAAAATCTCATGCCCTGCAGTACCTTTTGAAACAAGAAGCAGCTTTTGCTCTTGTACTTCGTTCCTGATCTTCGGAAGGGCTTCAGATTGCAGAGTTTATTTGACGGAGAGTCAGCTATACTTAACTGTCAACCAATTCAAATATGATGTTTGAAAGATAACTCTCAAGGGGAAGCAAGGGGGGGGGGGGGGGGGCTTGCAAGGATTGCTCCACCAGCCTGAACACAAGGAGGGTCGGGGACGCAAAATACCCTGCGCGCCGCTTCGAATTAAAGTCCCTGTCTAAGCGTATGCAGGGTCCACCCATTATCCTAACGCGCATGCGCGAGAGATCCCACCTGTCGTAGCTGCCGACGGCCAGGGCGTGTCCCCCGGGGCTGCATGCCGCCGCGGAGAACTCGTGCTCGTCCGGCTGCCGACTGTAGTCGAACTGCTGCTGCACACGACTTTCGCGTGGAGCGTAGAACACAATACGCTTGTCGCAGCCGGCCGCCATGATGGACTGCTCCGTCCAGCACAGCGCGTATGGTGGGCACGGGTGTGTCAGGACTTTTCCCTGTGACGCCACCGGATAGCCAAGAAATGGGCAGCTCATTTGTTTGTCATTATAATAATTCATTCGTTGATCAGTGCTATGACGAATAAAACAGGCACGAATTGATCTCCCTTTACAACTGGATCCCCCGGGCCACGGTACATACACAGACTGCATTGCGTAGGACCATAGTAACGTCGTATGCGGCAAGAGGTTAGCCAGCTTGCAAAGCCAGGTAGTAACATTAAATCACTAGCAGACTAAGTGTAGAAAAATAGAACAAATTCACTGTTTCAAGAAGTCTAAACTGGTTAATCACACATAATTAGAGTTACATATTCTTTTTTTCTTTAGCATTGAAAACAGAATGTTCTTTTCCACATGTCTTTTTCTTTTCAACGATAAAACCATTTACTGCATTCCAAATGAGATGATGCGTAGGAATTCTGCCTGGCAGAGATGTTAATTTTACTTCTGAGTTTCACAGCGACTTGATAAAAGGTCAGGCGCGAACATGAAAGACGATAAATAGAAAGAAACGGAGCACCGGGGCCTGTGTATAGCGTGGCCTTTCTTCAGTGCTTCGTCTTATTCGCACGCGTTATATCTAAATGTGCAAAAATATTTCCGTTCCGGTTCTTCGCTTGCGCACTCTTCTAACGCCGCCATTATGGCGCTGACGTGTACAAAGCAACACAGTACGTTCCGCGCAGTGTTGTATACGTTCCTCTAAAACACTCTTGGAACGAGTTCCCGTTACAAGTTCCTTTAATGCGAAAGGAATTCGTTCCAGTTACATATTGAAAATTGGAACGTGCCATTACATTAACGTTACATTTGAATTTGTAATCAAAATATAGTGCCGGATAACTCTCAGGCGAAACGAAGTGAGCAATTTAAAGCTAACATTGAGCTACATATGTTTTACGAATTTGCATCGCCGGCAGTAGGTTATATGTAGATAAAATGAATCTAAAGAAACGCTCCTAGACGAGTTTTTTTAGAGACCACCGGCAATGCTACAGGCATGAGGTCTAACTGCAACTTTAGTGCTCGTCTATTACAAGCGCAACACGTGCGGCACTTTCGACGCCAGTCTTCAAATCCGCAGTCAGAATACTGCGCTTCAGATATTCAAGTATACATTTACACGCACGCATCAAAATAAATAAGTTTCTTGCACAGGAAACCGCATCAAAAGGAACAATACATATCCGTTTAACGAGTGCTGATTCAATATTTCAGTCTGAGTATAGAGAATAATGTCCAGGATACATATTGGCACTCAGCAAGAGTTGCATCTCGATGTTGGTGTCCGTCAGCACTTCGTTGCCAATGCTGAAGAGCCGTTCCATCAAGCGCTTGGGGATACTGCCGGGTTGTACACAAATAGGAACAAAGTCAACCGCGGTCGGGCGAGGGCAGGCTCAGCGGGCGCAACAATAATGTAGCGCTGGATGTACGCGTACCGTTTATTGCATCACAGACGTTATTGGTGCGGCGGCTTTCGAACTGAACTATAATAAAGATTATAGATCAATAGCCGCGGAGATAACTCGCATGTTGAAGTGATGCCTGCCAAAACGCAACCATCGAAGGCACCGGACAGTCACCACTGCGGCATGCGCGTCCACTGCGTTTCGGTTCTCTTCCCCGCTATCCACACCACCGGGTGTCAAAAGACAGATGTGTCGATAGCTGCCGGCGGCATGCACGAGATACTAAAGGGACGATCGAGCCAGCCGCTAAAGACCGACGAGAGAAACATTCCCAGGAACTGGGCCGAAGCTTCGCAGTCGGCAGCGCGCGAACATAAAACCAATAAAACGTCGGACGAGTACGCTGCGCGCGGCAAGGCGCTCACTCTCAAAGGGTAGAACCAAAGTGTAACTTCGCTACCGTTACGTTGGGGTCCAAGACCATTCATGCGCAGTGGGAGGCCACCGCGTGGGATATCAGTGGCGGGATCACCACGTGGGATTTCAGTCACTTTCTGTGACTGGTTCCTCTGTCCCACGCGCGTCAAACGCCAGATTCGCGATGATTCACGCCGAAGGAGGACTCCGCGGAACAACGCGCGCAGGCGCCTCGACCACGGTAAGTCGGCTCCCCCACTTCTTCCTATGCCGACAAGGCCACGGGGACGCGTAGCAGAACAGCCCGAATACGCCCCCCCCCCCCCCGCCCACACACACACACACACACACACGCGCGCGCGCGCGATTAAAGCTATTTTTGAGTTGGCCAAACAAAAAAGTCACAGAGGTAAAAAAAAATCAGCGCGCCCTTTCCTGGCGGCGGCCTTAGAATGGGGTTCGATTATTCTCGAATGTCAAGTAAAAGTTCTCAAAGGTGTGTACACTTCAGAACAGTCCTTGATTGCTGTCAGAGTGGCTCAGACAAAGAGAAAAAAAATCTGCCGTCCCCCCTGCACGTGGTCGGTCTCGGCATCGCGCGCTTCCCTGTGCCCCAGGCGGGCGCCTTATAGTGAAAATCAAGATGCAGCATGGTCACCTGAGCGGCGAGTGGTAGATTATTGCACCTGACGCGTTCGCCCATACGCCCTGTTCTGCATGATGTGCTGCGTGTGTGCGCTTATTCAATGCCGAGGAACGTCTACGGAAGGAACGCCGTTCCCTGTGCCGCTCCTACATAAACGTAGCGAGTTACCGTTACAGTTCCACCGATCCTCAATGGAACGGGGCGTTCCTCCGTTCCTCCAGAAAGGAACTAGTTCCTGAAACGTCGTTCCTTGGAAAGCCGTTCCGTACAACACTGGGTCCGCGCCAGTCTATCTGCGAAATCATTTCACTAAGCCAAATCATTACATTTCTCGTCTTTCGGACGCTTGCAACGCTTTCCTACATTCATTGCAGCCCGGTCAAGTTATACATCGTACACTTGTTGTTCCATTCTTTATGAAAATATTTTTATATCCATCAGCATCTAACAGCATCCGTTGCTCTGCAAGTTCGCACTTCGAACTTGCGGCACGAGAAAGCGGTCTAAGCTCAAGTATCTTCAGCAGTCGCGTAGTGATTGAGTCTCCAAATTTTCATCGAAATTTCTTAAAAGAAGGAACACTTTAAGCAGTGCAAACTGCCCCATCACGCTTAAACAGTACAGAGCGGTACAATATTTCTATGTAAGTGGTGCCGGGTCCGACCCAAAACACTGATTCTCACACGCCAGTCCCGAAATCGAGATTTCAAGTACGTTTTGGTATGCATTTGCTGAAAGCATGCTCACTGCGGAAAGAAGCCTGGCTGTTGGCTTAAACGCCGATTTGCTAACTAAGTGACGAACTACTAACGAACGAACTCAACGCGCGCGCGTGAAAGTGGGTGGCTTGCGGGTCAATGTGTCGACCACAAAGTAATAATAATAATAATAAAATGCAACACCTGACATTATACGGCGTTCGAAGTCTTTAGAAAGTTCTTGCAAAGAGTTTCTAATTAATAATATCTCTATAGTTTTGTTTTAGTATTAGGAAACGAGCACTCTTATTATACACACACGATAATGTTGCCACCGCTGCAAGAGGGAGTTCTGTAAGCGTCAGAATGCTCTCGTATAAATGATGGATAGCACAAAGAAAGGCTGGCGGTAAACATGAAGTGCTATTTTACCTGAACCTCACCGCTGTCGTCATCGGTGAGGAAGTATCGTACCACGCTCCCGTCAGCATGTCCGGAGAGGATGCCCTTGCCTGAGATGCTATAGAGAAAGATAAATTCTACGCTCGCATTTACACGAGTAAATTTGTCCGCGGCTAAACGAATTTCACTGATTTGTTTTGATGTTCCAATGTTTTGTTTTTCTTGTTTTTGTCTCTCCATCGCACAATTCCTCTGTAAGACATTAATGACTCAGTAATTAAGCTTAACGGTCGTGCTTGAATTCACTTGGACCCTTACTCGAGGTGCCATTTATTTCCTAAAATGCAGCACAGACTTTCACACTGTACTTACCGTAATCGCTTTACGCGAAATTGTTCTTGTTGAAATGAACATACGTGCGTCAGCCAGCTGCGTCACGCAGTCTATTTGCTGCAGTCGGAAGCACCTCTCACTTGTAAGTGTAAAGTCACGCCTGGTGAAAAATGTCGAACTGCGTCCATTTCGTAAAATGCTGTGAACTTTTTTTTCTACGTTTTTTTTTTTTTCATATGACAGCGACTTTTACAACGTTGTTCCCACATGTGACGGTTCTACATATTTTAAGCGCCGAGCAGGAATTTCCTAAATCCACATCGAGTGGGAGACAGCGACAGCGTTATCCCGGCCGCGGCGGCTGCATTTTCGATGGAGGCGAAAATGTTAGAGGCCCGTGTACTTAGATTTAGGTGCACGTTAAAGAACCCCAGGTGGTCGAAATTTCCGGAGCCCTCCACTACGGCGTCTCTCATAATCATATCGTGGTTTTGGGACGTTAAACCCCAGATATTATTATTATTATCAGCGACAGCGTTTCCGTGGAACAGTCGCGTTTACTATGCGTGACATCGCGAGCAGAATAAACGTGCAATCTGTGCACTCGGGCGCCGTTGAAATATAAATTAGTTCGACGTTACCAATACTGCGATTTGCGACTGAATACGAGTAATGGTTATTATACTTCCAGAAAGTGCCCCTCGGCGCCGGCTGCAGCACGTGCTTTTTCCACAAAGATGTCACAACGTCCGCATATGATGGTACGCTATTTTCGCAATAACGACGACTACAAAAATCATCCTAGGAATTCCAGCACGCGATGAGTTCCAGTACGACAGTTTCAACCAATGCTTCCATGCGAAAGCAAAAACGTTAATGCAGCAAACTTGTACAGTCGCCATTCTTGTCTTCATACCCTTATTTTAAATCATTTCTACCGCACCCGTTTTTGTCACGCATTTGGTGACCTACATATTGGCGCAGCCTGCTCTCGTGGCGACAACAATCCGTTTTTTTAGGAGAATGTAACTTATACTAGTTGCAATTCCGCATATCCAAGTTTACTAGCATTGTCACCTGTGTCGGAACACCTACTAACTCGACGCTGTCTGTGCATTATTATATTGCCACGCCCACTTCTTTTTTTATTTTGCGCAGTGACAACCCCTCAACTCACGAAATAAACTTCACCGGCTCAATTTTCGGGTCTCTGCAGCATACCTCATGTCACAGCGGAACAGAAAGCATAAACACATGCACGCGTGCGTGATAAAGTGGATGCTAACCTCACGCATCTTCGGTTTCGAGCTAACGTAAACAATCCCAATTGAATGCATTGCCATTCTGTACGGCACACGAAACACAACAGTAAACCTACTGATAAACCACTTTATTAAACCGAATTGGTTGGTGTCTGTATATGCTAATTACTCAAATACCAACCAACTCGGTTTATTGAATTGGTTGAGCAAGCAGTGCGTTAAGTCAGTGATATTTTTCCCGCGAAATTGAATTTCAAACAAGGGGACGCGGTCTCCTGCAGAGCGTGCTTTGCCACGCATATATACAATGGCAGGAGAAGCCACCTTTAGAGCTCGTTCGCACGGGCGACTCTCGGTGGTCGCGCGACCGGTCGCAAATAGTCGCATATGGGCACTTTGATGGAAGAAAGATTGTTTTAGCTCAGTCGCTCGCTGCTCGAATTTTCATTCGCGTGACTGCAATCGCGAAGCTAGTGAACCAATCGGGTGCGCAGGAACGGGACGTCTGCGACTTTCGTGAGGTGAAGGTGGAGTGCGCAGACGTGAACCGCATCACAGTCGTGAGGCATTTTGGTGCGGCAACGGGCAAGTCGTGCTAGCCGGGTGTGAACATCGGTCGCTTTGAGTTGATTTTTGGTCGCCAGTCACACAAGGTCGCGCAACCTTGTCAAGTCGCCAGTGATAACGAGCCATTAGGCTTTCGACCAATGCTGTCGTAATAAACTTGGAAACCAATATTGAATAGCTTAGCGGTCCTTAATATTCGCATGATTTAAACAATATTAAACTTGATATATGTAACCTGGCAGTTTCTTATCTTGCTCGAGGCTTTCCGATGTTTTCAATCGTGCCGTCTATACTCTACCTTCCGGTGGGGCGACGGCTGGTAAATTTAGTTGAGGTTCAAACACGTAATCGCTATCTCATCTGCCCAATAGGCGGCTCAGTATGACTGCAAGCCGCGCACTTTCTCACCTGCTGACCACAGAGACGACATAGGAGTCGGTGCCATATAACGTAGACGACTTGTTGGTCTTGACGTTGGCGCTGCGCACCTGGAACGGTAACGATCGAGTCATTTTTTATACAGGTGTCAGACTCGAAACAGTCAAAGTGAAAGAAAGACGCTAGAGATGAGTTCAGATGCACTCAATATAGTGAGAACCGTTGAGCATGCGTGCACTGCAGCCATGTCCCAGGTCGTTTCCTTCGCCGTTAAAATAAAAGAGCTTCGCTGGTGCTCCAAAATGGTTTCACCTTAACGCTAAGTATGTCCGCCGCGGTGGTATAGCGGTTACGGTGCTCGGTTGCTGACCCGAAGGTCGCGGGTTCGATCCCGGCCGCGGCGGTCGCATTTCGATGGAGGCGAAATGGTAGAGGCCCGTGTACTTAGATTTAGGTGCACGTTAAAGAACACCAGATGGTCGAAATTTCCGGAGCCCTCCACTACGGCGTCTCTCATAATCATATCTTGGTTTTGGGACGTAAAACCCCAGATATTATTATTATTATTAACGCTAAGTACTTGATTGTATAGGTTCATCGATATCTAAGCTTTATGCGCGCCTACTGAATCTTAGACAAACAGGCAAATAAAGTGCACGCTCGTGGCTGTTTTTAACCTAACTTTTCCCAGAACGCCCGCTTGATTTGATTACTAACCAGGATATTTGAAGCTTACAGGGTACATGACACGGTCGTCCTGCTAATCTCAGTTTATCATTGCAATTGAGAGTAGAGGGTGCAACACGGTGAGTCACACACGGACACAACATAGAAATCTAAGCGCGCATTTTAACTCGAACTTTGACCGTGCAAGCGTGGCCTCTAAACTCCTCCGACCGACAGGGACAGTCACTTTGTCATGTACTGTGTGACTTTATAAAATGAGGAGCCACCGCTGTGTCGTCTGGTTTGAAATAATGTACAAGGCTTGACATTTGAGATCGGCGTTTATAACTGAAACAGTTGTTTTTGAAAGTATGAGTTCATTTCGTCACCACTCGTGGTTGCCGCATTGTTGTACGGTTTAAATGCCACAATAACAAAAAAAAAAACTAAACAAAACGTACCATCGGCGGGAAACAACAGGCGTTGCTACGTTACCGTAGGGTCGCTCCTTCGTGTAAAAAAGGCCAACAACGCAAGGTAGCACTCGAGAGGTCACAAAATGCAAAGTGTAAGGCTCTTCAGCCAAAAAAAAAAAAATCTAAAAAGAAATATGAACAAATATATCGCTTTGAACATAGCATGTAATCATTATTTCTTCTTTCCTCTTTTTGCTTCCCTATCTCCTATGCACACACGCATTTATTTATTCTCTCTCTCTCTTTGTTTTTTTTTAATCACGCTGACGTTATTGCAATGTCTGATCACATCAAGTGTTTGCATTTTGTTGGCACTTCAAGAGGACACGATGGTTGGCTTGTCAGCTACACAAGCTATAAACCCACGTCGGTGTTCAACACGGAGTTATCAAAAGGGACGCGAGTTCCGCGTGTTTACTATTGCTCGAGATTGCGTAAATTACGCGCAGGCGCAATAGTGACAAGCCTCTCGTGCTCACTTTTCCCTCGGCGAGTCCGAATACGATGGGGCCGTGATGGGGCCAAGTCATACACGTGACGGCACTCTGCTGGATGAACTTGTTGCATATCACCTTCTTCTCGCCCCTGAAATAGATCACACTCGACAGGATCTACGTAAGCACTTTCGCAAAGGACACGTCATACCAAGGCGTCCGGCTTTGCGTAGAGGAGCCCACGAAGGATATGTTAATGGCTCGGCTCAGTAGGGAATACACCTTGCTAGTACGTACAATAATTTTTTTAACAACAACAACAAGAAAAAGATTGGTTCAAATGGAGGTAAGAGAGGCAAACGAAATTATTAAGTGCAATACGTGTTTTCGATGTATTTTATATTTTCAGTTAAAAATTCAAACAGTGAATTTTTTCCCTTTCAAGCAAGAAGTAGGTGCTCTCTAGGATGTCCTGAAAAAATATTTTTGGACATCAAGCTCAGTCAAACTTCGCACATGATGACGGTCAGTTATTCCGTAAGATAGTTCATAATACGCTCTCTGGTTCCTCCATATAATAGTGTCACAGCAATTGTCACACCTTGAGCTTAAAACTTGGCTTTCGAGTTTCCCGTGTCCTTTATATAAAGAGGAACCATGGCCTTCAAAGTGGCAGTGACGTATCATTGGCCAATGCAGCGACCCGTAAAAGTCCGTAAGCACCTGCTCACATATCTATTTCTCGATAACTCAGTCCCACTACATTATTAACATAATTAGTATTACCAATCGTACGTTAAGCCACATCGTCTATGATTTCTACTTCACTCATGCCTTGCCAATACTACCAAGTTTTAGCAAACTTAAATACGCTTCAAAGGTATGGGGCCAGAGCACTCACAAAGTATTGCAGGCTCTAGAACTTGTACACGGTGCTTTCACTCACTCGTTCGTCATCCCACGTGCAGGGTAGCAAACCGGAGTAAATCTAGTTAACATCCCTGCCTTTTGGCAACAGTGTTGGGGGAGACCTACAGAAAACTGAACAAAGAGCTTAGTCGAGTGCAAACTTAGTATAAGCATGAACATCTTAATGTAAATAGTTAGTTGTTTTAGGGGCGAAGCTCCTTAAGGCGGCACCCGTTCGTCCCTCGTCGTGCTCGTAGTAGTGAGTAACAAGTCTTACCCTTTGACCTCCAAGGTGGTGCCGGTGGGAGATTTCTCCTGTGCGTTGTTGAACAATAAAAAATTCGCAGCGTGCGCGTTAACTAAAAGCCGAATTCTTCTGTCTCTGTAGAAGTGTAAGTGTTAGCTAAAAGCCGACTTCTTCTGTCTCTCATTCCCATTAGCAGCCATTGTTTACCTCCAAGGTAGTGCCTGGTGAGATTTCTCCTGTGCGTGATTAAACAATAAAAATTTTGTTCAAAACGCCGTTGATTGATGAAATAAACCAACGAAAGACGCCAGATGTTTTGTAAAAACAAAACGAAAGAACGCCAGATGTTTCTAAAGCAAAACGAAAAAGACGCCAGCTGCTTAACGAAAGACGCAAGGTGTTTTCTAAAGCAATGGTTTTCTAAACAATGAAAATTCACAGCGTACATGTAAAATTAAAGTGAGCTGCAAGTCGTCATAACTCATCGAACCTTTAGTATAAACGCGCCCGATCTCACGTCGGTGATGATGTACTGGGCAGAATTCACGGAAGATTCACGGTTTACCGATGAACCTCCGCAGCTTCGCCCACTCATCATCATTCACTCCGTGGATATGCTGTGATTTTTTTTTTTAGCAGTGCATTTCGCAAATCTCTGCATAAAATTTTTTTAACGTAAAAAGCCGTCGACTGTTAGTTGTGCTTAGAAATTGCGGTAGCGAAAACTGCAGCATCGAAACTAAAATTGCAGGTTTTATATGACAGCCTTCATGTTTGCGCGTAATATAATTTGTCTTCCTAGCTTTTATACCTGCTAGTGTTTCTAGCGATTCTTCATCGTTGTAATCCTGCCCAAGTTTGTATTTCCGGCACAAACTATAAGCGCTCGTTGTAGTCACTTGAGTAATGCTGCGTTTCATAATAAGATCAGTGGTGTGACAAAGGTACTTTGCGTGTAACACAAACCACGTGCTTTGGCAACAGAATGAGCTTGTTGATATTTTCATTGGTGGTTGATCCCCAAGCCGAAATAGAGGACTGTATACACATTAGGAAAATTAAAATTTTGCGAAGATCTGATGCCCAACATGTGTTGGCCGTTAGAGACGCTGTCGAACGCTACGGAGAAGATGGAAGGCGCCAATGACGGCACCGCACAAAAGCAATGTTCTAGGGTAGGATACAACTTACAATAAAACTCTACGCTTACGTATCACCTAGACAACTCGTAAAGGAGACCGTTTGTCATAATTAAGTTTAGTCAGTAAAAAATATACTGCAATGCGATGTTAAAAACTTACGGGGAATACTTAGAACTTTCTAATAATGTGAAGGAAAAAGCCTAATTGGACCCACAGTGATGTGGATTGAAGCTCTGAGCCCACGCGGCGGCGTATAGGCACCGTAAAATGGAGTCCTCGAAATGCAACAGCAGCACATCATAGCGCACAGCATAGCGAGTCCGACCCCAACTAGAAGCGAACACAACTCGCGCGTCCCAATCCCCCAGCCGTCTAAACCGTGCATGATGCAGGGCCATCAACGCAAGACCCGTGTGGAGCACGCGCGTCTCACCCTTCTTCACGGCCCTGCTGCGCTGCTGCCCACGCGAAGGGCGCAAAGACGGCGCGGACGAAGTAAACGCGCAGCTCGCGCACTCATCTGTTTTTTTATTTATTCACCCGCTCGACGCCGCAAAGCCAATCTGGACAAAATAGACGCGCAGCTTGCGCGTTCGCGTTCACGTGCTTTTTTATGGATTCCGTCGCGCGACGCCGCAAAGACGAAATGGACGAAATAGGCGCGCAGCTCGCGCGCTCACGTACTTTGCTATTTGTTGCACCATATCTTTTGCACCTCACACGACCTTGAAACATATTAAAGGGACAAAGAGCAAAACGATTTTTCTCATATTAGTAAAGTACTCTTTCACGATACCAAAAACACCACGCTTGCTGCGAGAAGACGCTTAGTAAGCGAGAAAACGCGCGAAAACAAAATGTGGGTGGCGACGCCACCTTGAAGTTTCCGCACCATTCGCCGTGACGCCACATGTTCTGACCGCGCCTACTAGGGACTACGCAGTTCCTAGTCGGTAAAAATGAAGTACATTGTCCTCTGAGGGGGCCATCGACTTAACATACCAAGGTTGGGGTAATTTTGTTGAGCCAATGGCACCAAAATACGATAAATACACTTTGAAATCCGCGACGTCACGCGGGGAGATTTCGGCGCTAAATTAAAAAATGAAACTTTAAACTTGATTTTCTACTGTATTAATAAAGCTATGACGGCGAAATTAACGACATTAGAGTTCTCAGAGCACAATTTATCGATCTAGGCTGATTCATTGTTTCTCGTTAGTGTCCCTTTAAGGCTTGCGCCTTAAAACTGAGCAACGGTGGATCTTTGGCCTTGTTGGTGCGACATATGTATAACGTTAAGCGCAGTACTGAATTCACGAGGACGGGATAGGGAGTGTGTGTGTCACTCCCTGTCCCGTCCTCGTCAATTCAGTACTGCGCTTAACGTTATACATACTTAAAACTGAGCGCCGTCTATAAGCTTATATGTAGCACATTGTATAAGAACCCGGGCCATGTCACGTGAAACGCGGCGAAAAAAAAAAAAAAAAAGACAGGCCGCGTCAAAAGTATTTGATATATACTTCTCACCAGTCTTCTCCAATTTTGTAGACGTAGATGATGTTGTCAGTTTGCGCAACAGCCAATTTGGCGGAATCTGGAGAGAAGGAAATGGCCTTGACCACGTAGCTCTTCTTCCCGTACTGCGTACAAAGAACAGTAAGCGATGCCGGCAGTGAGCAAAGCTGGGGAACACCACCGTCTCGCTATCACAAGCGACGAAATTAAGGGAAGAGAAGCGACCGGTCAATTCGGCTATTCACTTAAACTGTGTAGCAGACGCGAGTGCAGAGGAATTCTAATCGGGAGCTGAAATTTCAATAATAACTGTTGGGGTTTTACGTCCCAAAACCACGATATGATTATGAGGGACGCCGTAGTGGAGAGCTCCAAGAATTTTGACAATCTGGTGTTCTTTAACGTGCACCTAAATCTAAGCACACGGGCCTCGAGCATTTCGCCTCCATCGAAATGCGGCGGCCGCGGCCGGGATTCGATCCCGCGACCTTCAACTGAGATTTCAAAGTGAAGCCTTAGCATTCATCGGCGAGTACCCCAACAAACACTGTCTGTCATGTGACCCTTTGTAATTGGAAAAATGTTTGATAAATGGACAATTTATGACAGTGGAAAGTTGGGAGAAATGATAGGACGCTGGCGTCCTGTCTTCTACTTATTTATTTTTCCTTGTTTCTCGGTTTGCGCCACAAACCTTTCGATAGCCTTGATATATTTGAATGGCGCTCTCTCGTGCTACTGAAACACAGGTCTGCATGCTTGTAGAGCAGTTTATACGAAATATTATCGAGCACTATGCCGCCGTCGCCGTCGAGAGCGCACGAAGCGACTAGCCATTTCAGCTCGCTCAGCCTTTCCCGCAGATAGCCTGCGAGACAGAGATGGCCATTTCGCTATACCTTCGCTCAGCCGCTGCAACCGTCGTTTCGCGTAGCGTCGTTGAAGCACGCGCCAAGGTCTTTTATTTCATCAACTCCGGGCAATGGAGCATCCCGAAAGATTACTACGAAAACTTGACATAGTGTGAAATAATATCACAGTTTTGGAGGCGTTTAAATTAAACTTCCTTAACGTCTCTGCACCAGTTTGAGAGCGAAAAAAAAGTATTTTTGGAGGTCAACGCAATCGCGAACAGTGTAGACAGTCTTAAATAAGCTTTATGTCGTCATCGTGTAGAAGAAAAGTGGAATGTTCACTTGCTGATGAAATGTCATTCTCAAGCAACTGGAACAGATGAGCGTCAAGGACGGATCTTTGAGGAACTCCGCTGAGCCTCTTAGTTTCCAGAGCGCTGTCTAATAATAATAATAATAATAATAATAATAATAATAATAATAATAATAATAATAATAATAATAATAATAATAATAATAATAATAATAATAAGTGTCAGTATTGATGACGCGTGCAGCAAACGTCCCTGATCAGGCCCCATTGTAAATTTCGGTTATGGCATCAGTGGAAGTTGTAAGGAGTTGTCTCGAGAGCTACGTACCGACATTTCCCTTCTTTTTAAATTAAATTCATCGCTGCAGGAAACAAAATTGAGGCAACTTCGCACTAGGGAATTGCGCAGCTGGGCAGCCTTCTATGTTTCTCTTCGGTTTTCTCTTTCTTTCATCCTCTCTTTCTTTCTTGCTCTCTTTTTCCGTTTGTTTTTTCTGTCTCTTTTCCTCTCTTTATTTCTATTTATTTATATTTTTCTTCCTATTTTTCCCCTTCTCTCTCTTTCTATTTCTTGCTTGCTTCCTTTTTTTTTCAATTTTTATACGGGGCTTTGCCCGCGTTGCGCCAAGCGACGACAGCATACGACAGCCCGAGCCCCTAAAAGTGCTCCGCACTTAAAATTGAATGATATTCACACCGCCATGAGGCGAGTATCACTGTCAACATATCTAATCTATTACGTCACATTGCCTCAATCCCCGCATGTAACTGTCTTGTCCCATAGCGGAGCGGTCACGTGAAGAGCCCCCACTGTCTTTCGCAGTGACCGGCTTTCGCTGTATTCGAAATGTAGGCCACATTATAAAGTGTGCAATTCTGGCGTGCACCTTGGAGTCGATGGGCTTTGTGGAGAACTTGTCACGGCGCTCTCCCATCTCGTCGAAAAGCAGCACGACCCTGTCAGCCGTGCAGACGGCCAGTTTGACGTTGTTGGGCGACCACGCCATGGCCACTACCTTGGCCGCCCCGTCCTGCACGTAGACGCACGCGCGTATACAAACACACATTATAAAGAGCGTTGGATTGGTGCTGTAGCATATCTCAGTTGACACAAGCGCATCTGGTGCATTGTAATTCTATGTGCTTAATTAACTTTAATAATTATATATATAACAGGAGCGATTCTTATATTTATATATATATATATACTTATATGTACGTGTGTCCGATTTCGTATAACAGCAAACGCACAAAGCAAACAGCTGTGCGTGTGTGCTTAATTTCTTGAAAAACTGTCGTTATTGCTTTTTGTCACTCTTAATAAAGCGCGCAAAGGCAAAGGCACCAACGCGGTTATTGCTTGGGAACTCCGAAGGGTGCATATTTTACTCTCATACTGTAGTGTCTTTTTGATGTACTCTACTATCGTAGGTGTGCAGAACCACAGGCCCGACCGAGAAATTGGTGGCTATTCGCTTTGAAAGCAGGATCATTAGGTAGCATGAAAAACGCGACATAGATAGAACACGCAGGCTCAAGGCAACAAAAAAAGAAAAAATGAAAACTTCGCACTGAAGAAGCCGTAAAGGCTCTCTATACTTCCCATTTCATACCAAATTAACTTTCTCCAATTTAAAAACTGTTTATACCCTTGCACACACAAAAAAGCAAGAAACATAATTATTTTTGCAATATGCGTTGTTCAGTGTATGGGGATTATACGTCAATCGGAACATGTTAACTCGATCTTACAAGTCACTTCCTGAAAATTGGAAATACGTTCAAGGTAAACATTTTCGCTTAGGCGTGAAACTAATATACCTGGAATATTTTTCTCCATATAATGGACATATAAGGTGTCACTTTTCGAAGATATAAATAAAGCGAGAAGACATCATTGTGTCTCAAGTGCAAGTTAAGCATTCATTGTTGACGGAATTACGTTAAGACGACGAGGTGCAATAATTATCGCATCAATTAATTTACTCATGAGTTACGCGAACATGTTAACAATTCCTTTTTCATATAGACTTGTACGTTACCTGAGGGGGCATAAGAGTCTTCAAGTACTTTATCTGCATGTCGAAAACTGCGCGCTCGCAAACAGCTTGCGCGCGGTCAGCTGCAGGAAAAATTCGCCGCTACCGTTCGTATGTGTTGTTGTGGTTTTGTTTCCATGGTAACGAAACAATTTGTAATCAAGTCCGACATTTTTTTTTCAACGCCATAAAAGCTATTTTATTTACTTTTATGAATGAACGTTAGAAAGCACCATCAAGTCTAATGTTTTAAAACGCTTAATGAACAACTGTGTTCCCCCACAGCTCCCGACAAAAGAATCGAAACCGACACAACTTCCCACTTGCGGAATCGAAATGAGAAAAAAAAAAAGAAGATATTCGAGAAAGTTGGACGCTGTATCGGCATCTGCTCGGGGTTACAACTCGTTGTGTTGTGAAGTGACATGAAATCATTTATTCCGCCGAAGTGCTACTATGGTGTAGAGCTACCCAACTTCATGACATACATGGCCTCCAAGATATCAACGCTCTTGCAACTGATCTCAAAGGTAATGTTATCGGTGCATTGTAATGTCACCGCTTTTATTTGAAGAAGCCAAGAAGCAAAGTTCATTAAATTTAACAACCAAGTGTATCCAAAACATTGAACATATTCATCACACTAGTAGTATTGATACCATACAGCAGACATCGGAAGCAACGAAAATATCATGCGTGGTTTTCCACCGTTTTAGGCATCGCATCCGGCAACCATGCACGACGTTATGGCGGGATTCTTGTTTTGAACCTTTGAACTCATGTTCGAGCTTCACACTTTTAGAAAGCGTCCTAGAATTTAACTCTGAGACTTAACTCTACGTCTGAAGAGACAGTAATGTTGGATTAACCGAATGGAAGAGTTTCCTTGTTCTTGTTCACGACGTTCCGACGAGGTCGAAGATGTCCGAGAGAAACCATAATTGGTTGGCGCAAACTGTGTCAACTTTGATCGTATCCTTCCCATGCTTAATTTTCTTCTGCTCTGTAATCGTGCATGCTACTAGTGTCGTACACAAACATCCAATGTTGTAGAATGTGCATTTTTTTTTGTTTTTACGAATTAGACCCGCCACAATGACTCGGTGACCGTGGCGTTCCGCTGCTTTTCATTAACGAAGTCTTGGCGACTGCATACTCACATACTCAGTGGAGTGGAAAGATGAAGCCCTCGTGTACCGTGCTTTTCGTGCATATTAAAAATTATATAAAAAAACTAAACAAACGAAATGGTTAAAAGCGATCCGGTGCTCTCCACTGCGGCTTCCGTCACCACTTCTATGTGCCGCCGTGTAACTCAACAATTTAATTTTATTTACACGCAGACTGATGCCTTCAGCACAGTGCCTTTTTATCTGGAGCGCAGTAGCGTAGCCAGATTTTTTTTTTTTTTTTTGGGGGGGGGGGGGGTTAGCACCCCCACCTTCTGGCTATGCCAGGGCTGGAGCCTATTTGCAGCATATGAGTGCAAGATTTTCGCTTGATATGATGTAACTTTGGGCACGTTGGTATTCCATTTCAGGAAACAGCTGAAAATAAAACTGCGGGAAAGTAGCGTCTGTCTTCGTTGTATGCTTTCATTGTGTTGCTTCCTGCGCTGAAAGGTCAAAAAAGATTCTCGCATCCTTAGCTGCTTTCAGGAAAATGTACAAAACGAATCCTCGGAGCAGTCATACATAGGTGAGAAACCATTGAATTGCGCGCAACTGTACTTTGCGAAGTGCATTCATTCACGGATATGCCACATGGTTTTATGTCGAGTGGGCAAGTAGTATTCAGGTAATACTAGCGGTGCTATCACTTTAACAGGCCTCCTGAGGGACATATGCTTCGTGGAGCCAACAGAGCTTGTGATAGACTGCAACACTGCAAACGACGTTTTATTGACTGTAAGGTTGCATCTGATTTTATTTCAAATCGTGCTTTTTGAAAGTTTCAATGCGGGAAGTGTCGTGCTGTCTTAATACTTTATTATTATTTTTTAGGTTCTCAAGAAGTTTGATTCCACGTGTCAAAGACTTGCTGAAAGGCATCAGTCGGTGAACACTTGTGATGACAAAGAGCATCTTGCTTTGATAGAGGTATACGTCCTATCTTTAAACATTTTAAAGTTGTTTTATGATCTTAATGCCCAAGATTATTAATCCATGTTTATCTTCTATATTGCAATTTTAGAGATCTTTCATTGATACTGAACAATTAAGAAGCTGAAAATTCTATTTTTGGTGATAAAAAAGATGCCAAAAATGCATGTATTATGCCAACCCATGAAACACAAAACCTCTATGAAACGTCTTTAAAACGTTTAAAACCTCTATAAACCTCTATAAAATGTTTTATAGAAGTTTCGTGTTTCGTGGGAACAGCCGTTACTTACACTGGTATAGCACTGAAGTAAGAAATGATTTGGTAGTAATATATCTGCATGCATAGTTTGTGCAGTAAACTAAGGTGTCTGCCATGTGACAATTATAGCATGTTATTGCCAATACGAAAATTGTGCCATTATGATGGTCAGGTTTCAAGCCAAGCACGTCACATCAGTAACTCTTGCAAGCGTGCACTTGATGTTTTATATTGTGTATATAATCAAGCATCTTTTGCATATGATTGCGAGAACTCACCTTGATTTTGTGCTTGTTTGCTTGCTTCGTGAGATGTGACAGTATCCACACAGAGTCAGTGCAAGAGCTTGGTGCAAATTAATCCTGCAGCACCAGCATTACATCTGCATGAAGTAGCAGCATTGTCATATGATACTTCTGCTATGTTTTAATTTGTGCTACTCAGTTGTAGCAACTCTGCTACCAACTCGCTGACCTTGAAATTTTGACTGTTTTTCATATGATGCTTATTTAACTTTCAAACTTGAATTCTTAATTTTTCAATGCAGATGTAGCAGATTTGTTTCCTTAGTTACATTTTTTTGTGTTAAGGGGTCCTGAACCACTTTTCCAAGTAATCATCTAATGACCTCAATATCGGAGTTTATTGCCTCATGAATCTATTGCCGCAAAAATTTTAGGAATCCGTCAAGAACGAGCGAAGTTATCGGAATTTTTCGCACGCTTTAAGTTCTTTCTCTCTTCTTTCATCCCGTTAAGTGTGCTGAGAGCTACAGAGGGGGGAATGAGATGGGGAGAGATGCTATGTCAATACGCGTCACGACCTTCAGCGCGCGTGATGAAACGTGATCGCTCTCCCCCGTTGTGATTCCTCAGCGCAAGTGTGGCTAACTGTGTAATGTTAGCAGACTATGGAGCACTGCGCTGGCACGTGGCGGCACTCCGTGGCAAGAAGCACATCTGATCCAAATGCCTATCGTGATTTATGTTGGCTATTGGCCAATAGCATGCTATCTGCTGTTTGACGTCAAACAGCAGGCGCCAGCAGCTCCGAAGAGAGTGAGCACAGGCCCCTATATGAAAAGAGGGCGCGTGAGAAAATGGCAACTTCGTGCTCTACTTCTGAACTCTCTTTGCCGCACACAACTGCAAAATTTGGCTGAGCTTTTCAGAGCAGCGTCTGCTTTCTGCTGTATGTACTTTTTCATCAAACATGAGGGGCATTTAAGGACCCCTTTAAGATAAGTAAATTCATTTTATAAGCTCATGTCATATATTACAGCCATTTATTTCATACTTTAGTTTGCTAATGTTAACTTATCATATGCAAAAAATAAGGTATTGTCAGTATTCCTGAACTCTGTTAATATTGCACGGGCTCTTTTGTAAATTCAGTCAGTGCGTGTTGTGATGAATGATAAGTGCAAATATATGTTGAAATACACAGTTTAAGGGGGTCATATTAACTGCAGGCACAGATTATTACCTGGGTGTGAGCTATGGGTCACTGCTTCAGACCATGGTTTTCTTGCTCTGAATGGAAACTTTTTGTGCTCCAAATGCATAGATTTGTGCTTCAAACTGCCATTTTTCCTGCTCCAAAAGCTGCTTCAAAGCATCGTAAGCCACTTCCATCATTGGAAATGTGAACAGTATACTATGCGGTTAGATCGATGGAATGGGTTCCAAGGGACGTGAGACGTGGCTGAGGATGGCAGAGGGTTAGGCAGGGTGATGAAATTAAGAAATTTGCAGGAATAAAATGGAATCGGGTTGCACAGGACAGGGAAAATTGGAGATCATTAGAAGAGGCCTTCGTCCTACAGTGGAAATAAAATATGTTGACAGTGATGACAATGAGTTAGTTTTGTGGTTGGTTGTAAGTATTTATCATTGGTCTATCTGTGTGTTTCTGCATAGTGATGATGTGTTCCAAATGTTTGTGCTGTGAAAAACTCAAACTGCACCTTGCCGCTCATTTCCTTTTTCACGTTTCTAGGTGGCAGTTTCTTTGGTGGAATCAACAAAAGCACTATTTGAGCGCATTTCATTTGGTGATGACGCAAAAAATGAAGGAAACCTTGTACTTCTTTCATTGGGGCTTGATTTGATTCATTCTTCCTACACCTACTGGAAAGCAGTAAGTATATTCTGCAACAAAGTTTATCATAAGGGGGGAGTTTATCATAAGTTGCTCACCTCATCATGTTTATTTATTTATTTACTTTTAAATATAATGTTGTGGACACAGGATTCAAGCAAAGAGGACAAGTTACAATGGCAACTAGTGCGACAGGGAAGAATAATACAACACTGAAAAATAGAAAATTGTACTAATACACGATTAGGACCCAGATTCAGTTTAGACAATTACATTCTGTTACAGTACAGAAGGAAAAAGATTAGTGCTGTACATGTTTGTTCATGCTAAATACGGTCTTAAAGGCAAGTTTCCTACAGTGACCGGTGGGTGGAATCAACAAAGGTGCTGAAAATGGAGATGCATCGAGGAAATAAGTTGTTTGTATAAAGTAGCTTAAGAAATTTGTTTTTTTTTTCTAAGCTGAAGCAGTTAAACATCATTAATTTCCATTAGTTTGTTGAAAACATTGCATTTTGATCACTTGTTTCATAAAAATCTAACAGCTTTTCTTCTTCAAGGCTATTGATGTTAGTATTAGTGTGAATGTCCCAAATTATGCTTGCATATTGCAGTTTGGGTGTAACCGATGGAAAGTAACAAAGCATTTTTGCATTAGTAGGGGCTTTCGCCTTACCGATTTCTCAAATAACACTAATTCCTAGAAAGCTGATGTGCAAATTACGTTTGAGTCTTTTTCACAATAATGCATTTATGAGTCTCTTTCACAATAACATATTATTAAGTCTTACTCTTAGGTATTTGTAGCTACTTACATCATGAAGAGGTGATGAATCCAAATGATAGTTGTAAAGTAGTAGTGATTTCACATGTCTCACTCAAAGTACCATGATGTTTTTAACGTGATAGGGTTAAAGAGCTCGTTTTGCAGAAATTCAAGTGTCGGCAGTGGCGTCGGTGTTGGCGTTGTTGGTTGTGAGCGAAAAATCATCTTGTCCGTGACCGAAAAATCGAGGAAGATGCAAATAAAATAAATAATAAAAAACTTTGGTTAGAGTGAGAATCGAACCCAGGTTGTCTGCGTGGCAAGCAGGTGTTCTACCACAGAGCTGTGCTATTGTTTGAAACTGCTTCGGAAAAAAACACTATATAAATGTCATGTAGTGGAAGGAGTCTCCTTAACGCATGTAATATTGCATGGCAGAAGCGTAGAATTCTGCAAGGCGTCAAAACATGTGAATTGCGCAACAAGTGCACGTTTTAAAGACCCACCCATTACAAAGCGCTCAGACAAAGCATCAACAAAGTGAGCAGCTGCGTAGGTTCGCGTGTTGCCTTACATATGTGTAGTGGGCCCTTCGCTGATTCATAAAAGGAGGAATTATGGCATTGTGCGCACTTAACAACTGTCCTTGCAGGTGAAACGGTCAGTGTTACATGCACAGTCGTTCGTTCCCTTACGGCACGGTTGAGGCATGCACTGAGAACCGAAGCCAGGCTAGCAGTTGAGAAGGCGATGTGCACGAGGCCCGATTACGCTATCGCGTTCTATTCCTGAAGGCAAAGCTCAAGAGTCCTCCAAGTTTTTTTATCTGCGTTTAGTCTCGTTCCTGAGCAGCTGAATGTACACACACAGAAATGGGAGTGAATGAAACCAAACTTAGTTGCAGACATATATATCGCTTAACTAAACACCTGTGTGATTTTATAGTGCTGCAGGGTACAAAATACACCAAGTGCATGGGATGGCAAACCTGTATGGTTAGTGTCAGTCTATACAAGTTTACGATGTTTGGCATGTGCTGGAGACGTGTACTAGTTTGCAAATTGTGAAGTTTGTCAGTCAGAAAAATGCAGCGTAAGCTTGTGGAAGTGAACTTACAAGTGACTTTTCTCATTTGTAGCATAATTGTCCACATTGGGCAATATTATTAACTAAATCATAGTGCTGCATTTGGGCTAACACTAACATACTTACATACGAAGCTGTTTAATCTTGTATTTTTATGCAATGAGTGCACTTTAGATAAATGCTAGCTGATCATTCAAGCACTTGAGAAGGTCCCCCTTTGAACACAATTTCTGGCTATGGCACTGCTTCATAGTCATATTATATTTATTACTTTAACATTATTTTCTACAGTGAATTAACACTAATTATATATTTGTTTTAATTAGAAAACTTGAGCATTTTAGCTGCACTTCAAGAAAGCCACTGGGGTGGGTTGATAAAAACTAATGAATATATTTCTGTTTCAATTTCATTTCTCTTATAATTTTCATTCATGTACAAGGTATGTTGGTTACATGATAATTATGTTGCCTAGGGGTGTACGGTGGAAAATTTTGAAGCAACACTACTTTGTGCGTCTTTGTTTGCAACCGAATTAATATATTGCAAAACATGGCTTTTGTAAATGCTTGCAGCACAAAACTCTGTATGGAGAACTTCCCAGTGATGTGCAAGATGCTCTTGGTGGTCTTTCTAACCAAACTGTGCAGCTGCAGATGGTAAGCACTACGAAATAAGCTGACCATACCCTTTTTTAATTGAGAAGTGTTAAACACAACAGATTTGTATCATGAAGAGCTTCAGAAGGTTTGGCTCTTTGTTTACTTCTTCCATATGCCTGTCATAATATGGAAATTGAGAACGGTAACTATATTAATCAGAGACTTCATAGTGCATGATAGAGATCTATGGAGATTGGCATAGCTTATGGTTAATCTGATCATATGCAGTCCATTGTATGCTATGGGACTTGAAGGTCATATATTATGTATTGTCCAAAATGACAGACAGTACATACAAAGCATTGAACTGAGTTCCGATAAATAGAATGTGTTGAAAGATATTTGTGTGTGGAGATCCCAACTGATGTACAAGATTTAGAGGGGCACTGAAAAAAAAAAAAAACGACTAAGCTGCATTACTAAATTGTACTTTTGCAATATCAAAATGAGCCATTATTAAACATGTCAGAAGGCATTATAAGTGAGAGAAGACTGTCTGTGCATGTATATTTTATCATTTTTTAATAAAGAAGGACTGAATTGCATTCTGAAAGAACTAAAAACAACCTAGAAAGTCTTGAGAATATTTCCCGCCCTGAAATACCCAGCTACAAGAAGGTACATTGAAATTTGTGACATCCGCGCCCCAGTGCTACAACTTTGGTGGGAAAATTCAAGAAAGAGAAGTTTTCCCATTATGTTCTACCGTAATGCTTATAAACCTTTTTCTGCAAGGTGAATGAAAATATAATTTTTTAAAATACTTTACCAGTCTGGTCTAAATTGATTTAGTTTTTCTCATTTGTGTCTAACCTGGTATTAAATGTTATGTGAGAACTTAATTTTACATTAAACTTCTAGTCGTCTGCCAGCTGACGTCAAGTGGCAGCATCCCATAGGGGCCAGCCATAGAGTGATTTTTATGGTGAAGTGAAACACACAGTGCAAAATTACAACAGGGACACAGGAAGGAAACACAAAGCACTGTGTGTGTTTCCTTCCTGTG
Organism: Rhipicephalus sanguineus; assembly: GCF_013339695.2. Taxonomy (NCBI): domain Eukaryota; kingdom Metazoa; phylum Arthropoda; class Arachnida; order Ixodida; family Ixodidae; genus Rhipicephalus; species Rhipicephalus sanguineus. Next base: position 146,264,706 of record NC_051176.1, read on the forward strand.
TCCCCTTCGTAATTTTGCACTGTGTGTTTCACCAACAATGCTACACCAACATGCCCAAGTTCGCTCTATTGTGATTTTTATGACCACCAGTTACTTCCATGCATACGCTCACACATGCGCTCCCACCCCTCCAGTCCTGGCTGGGATTACTGGATAATGGGAAGCAGTGTTGTTAACTCGTCTTGCCTCTCCATTCACCACTACTTTGCTGGTCTTGGGCAGCTTTGTTCAGACACCCACCTCAAAAGCAGGTGGGCATGTGCAGTTGGGCAGCAAATGGGATGGGATGCTGACTTTGCTGAGGAAACAGACATGAGAAAGGAAGCATCGTTGGGTCCTTTTCAAAAACGTCTACTGGAGTACCTTTATTAATTAAAAACCATAATCACTGAACGTCTTCCTGAAAAAAAAAAGACTTTTCAGGGTTCTCTCATAGTGAGTGCACAAACGTATAGCAATTCATACCAAGTCCAAACTGGCTTACTATTCCAAATTTTTCCTTAATTTTACAAGCTTGAGCTCCTGCTATGATACCACAAATGCTGTGTCAAGCTTCAGGAAAACAATATTTGTTGGAAAAAATATGTTTGAGACTTTTGGAAGGTAGGTTGGCACAAGACTGGCCAAAAATGTGCGAAAAAAGAAATTGGGATGTACCTGTGCCACCTCTTGCGGCGGCACGAAGTGCCATGTAAGCCATATAATATAAGTTACCTATATAAGGTAGGAAAGAAGTGCTAATTTTAGTCTGTTAGTGCTCAACTATATAAGGTAGTTGGTTCTAGGATGTAGGTTCAGGCATGATCCTTTGGCAGGCAATATTGCCAACAGCAAAATTTCCGAAACAGTCACTGTTCTAGTGAACAATGTGCTACTTGTCAATATCTGTCGTTATAAGCCATCTGCTGCTCGTATACGGTGTCTAAAAATGAACATTTGGTAACAAAGTGCCCATATAACATACATAATGCATGCTATTCCTGTCCATGGTGGGGAGTGGAGTTTACGGAATTTTTATAATCTTGAAGTTCACAGGTCACAGATTTGCAAGTCAAATAAACCTTTTATGCTTGTACTGAGTCACTTTTGGCTGCTATTAAACCACTATCTTGCCTCAGTAGTTTGTTAGTAATGTTTCAAACATTCCAGTATTATGGTTGTCAGCAGCCCACCATTGTCCTGCTTGCATGGTTCAATAAGTTTTTTCTATAAATAGTTCTGCATTCCTTGTAAAACTGAAAGGTATGTCCTTCATTCATAATAAAGATATGTTTTCTCGCCATTGGTGCTATTGTTTTAATTGTTACATTTTGTGTGGTGCATTCGCTAAACAACTGAGCATGAAGGAGTTGTCATAAGTTGAAAGAAAATGGAGTTTTAAATAGTGCAAAAAAAGGAGACCTTGCTTTCTCTGTTCTTGCTCATGTTATCGCACACACAGCCATGTACAATATAATTGTTGCTTCATTTACTTTTTGTGTGCTCTTCCTACAGGTTTTGCTTCAGTCTCTTGATAAAGTTGATGTTTCAGCATCACATGAGAAGCAGCTTGTTGGCCTTGCAAATGTTTGTGAGAAGTTAAGAACACTTGCCATGCTCCTGCAAGACCTGGATCTCAAGATGCTTATCTCAGCTCGGAAAATCTTAGTGAAGTAGGTAGTAGTGCCATGTGTTTCGTTGCTGGAACTGGACCTTTCTTGTAAAAAAGAATTTAGCGCGCTAGTTCTTTACCATGATGGTGTTGTTTTACTAACTATTATTCATATTTCATGCCTGAGGAGAGGCTTACCGATAATGCTAAAGTATGGGAGTGTACAGGATTCTTTCTTAAAATTTCTAAGCCATTGAATGCAGGATCAGGGCAGTTGGCTGTGTATAAAAGGGCAAGTTGCCAATCTCAATACAACATTTTTGTTTTCTGCCAAGTACAATACAAAGGTCATGATAGAAAGATGTGATAGTGTATGTGCTTGTTGCCTTTCTACTTCAAAGGTTTTCCCAAACTACTTCTCAGGCTTGTTGAGAAAAGATACTCCATTGGTATAAGATGAAGCTGTGAACATCTCAGCCAAATTTTGGAGTTGTGCACAATGCATGGAGTTCACAAGCGGAGTATAAAGTTTGCCTCTTTCTAAACACCCCCTCTTCAAACAGGCTTGCTCCCATTGGTGAGTGGGTGCCAACGGCTGTCCCCTGATGAAATTGGGCGGTTTCCCATAGAAAGCTGCCATTGGCTGATAGTTGACGTCAAGCATACAGGGTGTTTGGACCAGTGCGCTCCTTTCTATGGTTGCTGTGTGTATTAATTGAAGCAGTTAACTAAAAAGGATGTGGTAGTAAAAAGTCCGCATTTTGAATTTTGATAAGAATTGCGCACTTTCAAAGAAAACCGACTATTGTCTGCTCACACTCGGCCCTGCCCGTCCAGTAGGAATGAAAGGAGTTCAGCACCACACTACTCCTTCAGAATGAAAGGTGTTCAGGGGTTATGGGAATAATGAAAATTGTGCTAATAGTTTTTCTGCTTGTAGTAGGTCTCCTATTTAAAAAAAATTGTTTTGGTAATGTGTACCTGGGAGCTACTTGACACATTTAACAGCATTTTTGAGACTTTTAAAGAAGGTGGTTCAGGCGCCTTTTAAGTTCTTCTACTTGCTTGGCACTAAATGAATGATGAAAAACAAATATATAGGTTGACATAATAAGTTTGCAAGCATATATTTTAATTGAACGGTCAGAAGCAAATACCTTGAACAGTAACAATGATCATGAAGTAGGCTATTTGTGCATGCCTTTACTTTGTCTTAAGCTGGCTTCACAGGATGGGATGGAAAGCTGATTCAATTTTCAGACAATGTTGACATGCCTCAATGTCACTGAACCACACCACACCCAAGGATACCTCAGACGAGCTTCTAGGGGTTGGATTTATAGCAACTCAGCTAAGTCATACTTGTCGGCTAATCAAGTCAGCACTCCACCCTCTTGCAGGAATCTAGCTTGACAAGACTGTGACTGGTACTATAATAGACCTCAAACTCCATCTGCTGATTTCAGTAGTGCTTCTCGGATTCAAATACATGCTTTCGGCATTCATGTGGTCTCTGTTATTGCTGAACTTATTGAAATAGTTGCTTTATGCAGCACACTGAACAAATTTCATACAACTAAAAACAAAAAGATATTCGTTGCAGTTAGAGTGCATTCATAAACTTAGTACCTCAAGCTTCCCTAAGAGAATAAAAATACTTCAAATCAAAATTAGGCTGCTACACACAAACAACTGCTCATCTTTACTGTGCATTTTTCAAAGCCCTCCCAAGGTTCGCAGGAATAAGATCATACAATACATAGTGTCTTGCACAGAAAATTAGTGTTTCGAAGTGACAGCAGACAAGAGCAAAACGACCAGTAAGTACAAATTTATCTACAGCGACACGTCCATGCTTTCATGCATGGCACTTGGACTCTGTGTGTCTTCTTGGTCCTTCATGAAGAATTAAGTGTTGTGAAAGGTGACTACATGTGACTGAATGTGACCACATGCATTCCTGAATGCGCATGGTACAATACGGAGGCTTGGAGCAGCTGTCATGGCAGTGAGGTAATGAAAAATAAGAAAGCAAAAGGCTGGCATGAGCTTCCACTGGCTCTTTTCTGCAAAAACAGAGCAAGCGCCACCATGTGACCAGTGTAGAGGCACAAACCTCCTCTCCCCCTTTGTCGTTACTTTCCACTTCACGTTTGTGATAAGAGCATGTGTGTACGTGCAGGCTCATCGTGCCTTCTAAGCTGGAGTCTACCGTTGGTTTTTTCCTGTCTCTTTTTACCATTCCTAAATTGTATTTCGTTGAATGCTTCTTTTGAAAGTGCTGCAGGCAGACTATAAATGTGCCCCTTGAACGTAAAGGGGCATATGGTGAGTGAGCTTAACATAGTGTTTCAAAGATTGCTTTATAACACGTTATCATTTTTCTTCTGTCCTAGGACCCTTCTTCAGTACAGAGACTGTTTAAAACGCAGATTTAACATCGATGCTGCTGTGGCAGATCTCTGCTCATATGTGGCTGAATGGTTGTTAAAGCTGGAGAAAATGGAACCTCCAAAGGTATTTGATTTCAAACCTTCTTCTTTGTCTTCATTGTGTTTCTTTTATTCATATAACCTACAAATGATGCTTCAAGCCTTATGCATATAGTGCACACAAGGATGAGACGCAACAGAAAATAAAGAATGGCACATGTATACAGCACTGATTTTGTCAGTGCCATTGCCAGGATATTATTCCGTGGAAGAGGGGGTGTGGGGGGTTCGACTCCTCTTTATGTATGTGCATGTGTTTGTTTATATATACACATGCAAACTGAAAGATTTCATGGGGCTTCATGGGGTTCTGGCTTCACCTATGCTTTTGTGTCTTGACTATGTGTGTGCTGTATGTTGAAAATTATGTGTCGTCAACTTACCAGAGACATCATTCCAGGGTGCTTCAAACATTCCTTTACATTTTCCCTTTACAGTTACAGTTCTTTTTCCTTTCAGTTTCTAAAAAAAATTTTGCTATAAATTGTTGGGAGGTGGATGTCAGAGTAACAATCGAGAACACTCTTGTGCACTATGCAAGGCACTTTTGGTTATGGTTCTTGTGTAGAATTAAGTTTCTTATAGTGCCAGATCTTGTACTGCCTAAGCTTCAGCTCATAAGGAAAAATCACTATTATACCAGTGCTTTAACAAAGACCTTAAGCAATATTTAAAAAAGCACTTATTTATAAAAATAATTATAAAAAACACAATATTTATAAAAATAATTAATGTTTTCTTTGATGCCATAGTTTCAGTAGTGGTTAAAGGATGAGTTCGAAATGGCAATATCTAAATAAGTAAAGCAATTCCTCTACATTAATATAAGTATCCAATCTCCAAGCCTTACTGTGACTGGGAAATTGAAACCAGCTTTACAAGCATGGCCATACCAACTTCTGGATCTAACAAAAAAATGTTACTGCCCTTTCAACTGTAGTACAGCAGGATATACATGCTAGCTGCCTGCAGCCTACTGATATATCTCAGTGACATTCATTGGATGGCTATGCATGCTTATTCGGCCTCCAAGATTTCGTTTCTGGGGCTTGAAGAACTGCAATTTGTTGTGCTACACCTGCGTGGGCTATCACATTTTTTGTAGGCATAGACCTTGATGGGGCATGTATAGACAGCTTGCTCCCATTTCTCAACTACAAAGAGGTTCACGGATATATGTAGCAGTTAATGAAACAATTTTTCTTAAATTATTATGGCAGTTACTACAGCTTACCTATCCCCTGACACTTGTCACCACTGATGCCGTGTCTCCGTGAAAACTTTTATTTTTATTTTATAAAGCCTACTTTTTAACACTACTTGAAGTCTGTGTGGAAATATGTGCTATATAAATCACTTCTGTAATAATTTTCAGCATTGCATTTCTTTTGCAATGTCAGCGTATAATACACGTGCATCAAATTTACTTTCAGGAGAGTGCGTTCCTGGTTGAAATGAAAGCAGTTGCCTTTCATTTGCGTTTGTTGGATTCACTCCTTTCCAAGTATGAAGGCTTTTACAGTAGCAGCATGAAGGACATAGTGAAGATGATTGTTGTCCTTTCAAGGTAACCTCCATCGCCACATGAATCGCCTCAGTCTTTTTCTATACCACTCTTGTGAGCTATATTGAGACCCCTAATTCGCATTACATTCATGCCTTGCCTCGTAAGTTGCTTTGTAGGTTGCCTGTAGTAATTATTGTACGTTGTTCTTTAGCAGTTAATGATCAGTCTTACACACTGCACAGCCTTTTGACATTTGAATGCTCTCAACTCTGAAGAATCATGTCCAGTGAATTATTTCCTTGGAATATCTGAATAATTGATTGAAATTATGCAGACATTCATAGAATAAGTGATAAAATGTATGTTTGGCCATCATGAGGCAGGTGCAAAGTCCCGCAATTAGTGCTCATTTGTTGACAAGCTATTGATGCACCATGATTGTGATGATGAGTTGCACGCTTTCTGCCTTGTGTGTAGGATGCCTGCTCTTGAGGTCTATGCCAGTGCGCTGACAGAAGTTCAGAGGAGCAACTTGATGCTGCATGTCTGGATAGCTGCAGAACGTCTTGTGGCACAACTTGCAGCCAATGGTGACTTCTGTGCCATTGTCCGTGACTTCGGTAAGGCCTTCTTTTACTACTTTAGGAAGCTTAAAAATATTGTGTCTCGCTGAGCTCAAAGCACTTCCCCCTTTCCCTCTCCCTTTTTCCCCCTTTATTCCTTCAATATGTAAACTCGTCTTCTTCTGGAAGTGGAGGGGGCATTCACTTTCAGAGAAATTTCATTTTTATAGCCATACAGAAAGTAATTAAAAGGAACAGAGCATTGCACAAGTAAGAAGAGTTTTGAGGGATGAGAGAAAACTTGCTGTCAGCATGGCAGTGCAGATTGAGAAATGTGTGAGCGTTACTATGCCATGATGGCTGTTACTGGCATTTGGCTGCTGCACTGACCTGTTAAAGGGGTCATGAACCACTTTTCCAAGTAATGATCTAATGACCTTAGTATCGGAGTTTACTGCCTCCCGAATCGATTGCCGCAAAAATTTCTCGAATCCGTCAAGAATCAGCGGAGTTACGCGGGTTTGGCGCACGCTCTCAGCGCTTTCTCTCTTTTCTCGTGCCGACGAGCGCACTGGAAGCTAGACAGGGATGGATGGCACGGGGGAAAAAAGTTACGTCAGCGCGCGTCATGAAACGCAATCGCTCTCCCGCTGTGATTCGCACGCCCGAGTGCGGCTATCGTGTAAAGTTAGCAGACTGAGGAGTGCGGCGTGGGCAAGTGGCGGCACCCCGTGGCAAGAAGCGCATCTCATCCGGCTATCGGCCAATAAGCATGCTATGTCTCCGCGACGTCAACGTGCAGACGCCCTGCCCACCGACGAGAGTGAGAACCGGCCTCTGTTTGAAAAGAGGGCGCCTGAGGAAACAGCAACTTTGCGCTCCGCTTGTGGCCTTTACGCGGTGCACACGACTGTAATATTTTGCAGAGCAGTTCATAGCCGTGTTAGCTTTCCGCAGGTTGTGTTTTTTCAACAAGCCCAAGGGGTGCTTCATGACCCCTTTAAGAGAAAGCTTGAGCTCGGGCACTCGTGTCTAAATAAATGGGAGCAGAGAAATTGTTTTTCTTGACAACAGCTGTACCTAATTCAATGATGTGGGTTGTATGTATTTAGAAGGAACCTTGTGACTGTAGAAAGCAGATTTTTATTTGATTTTAGTTTTTATATAAGTTATTAAATATTGCAAAAATGAAGCTGTCTGCTAGTTTACAACTCTGCAACTCAGGAATAAGAGACAATATTGATCATATCACAATTCCGTAAACTGCAAGTAATAAAGCATCTAAAGCAGCCAAGATTGCTGTATTGTAAATTAGTTCGAAATACCCTATGACTACTTTGTGAGTAGGACTATTGTAAAATCCTCATAAATATTGTAAAAATTTTTTATAAACTATACGTTCATTTAACAAATGTGTCTGCTTTACGTGTTGCCATATCTATTTTTTGGTGCACAGTTCTTGATTTGCTAACATTGTGCTTCTATACTCTTTTAACTTACTATTTTCTATAATTTTTGTAAAACATTTCATGTCCTAAACCAAAGTTCTGCTAGCTACAGTCACCTAAATTTAATCTCTTAGATGCAACAGATACCATGCAAATTTGACCTGCAGTTTTGATCATTAAAGTATTTTTCGACATTAGATTTATTTGAATAAGGGAGTTGTCCCCAATCCAGAGCTTCCTCTGAAGTGCCAAAGCTTGTTTTCTTACTGAAAAGTATAAGACTAGAAGCCCACATTGTGAAAGAAAAGTTTGGCTATTGGAGAACAGTTCAAAACTTGCATTTGTGCTTCTTTGCAGTCTCCTTATCTAAGATAAGGCATTCTTCATCACAAATTTTGGCTGCCTTCTTTCATTCATTTCGGTGTGCTTTAATCCTCTTTGACAGATGTTTGTGAAAATTGCTGGTGTGGCTATCTGCTCATGCTTTTGACAATCCTGGGCCACATTGCAACTTCAAGTGGTACGTTGCCAATTTCTGTCTTCGCTTTCTTTTCTCATGTGTTGGACAATCTAATGATATGCTGCTATGCTAATTGTGGCTTTCCCTTTTCTCTTTTAATGTTCAAGATTTATGGTTGCAGCCACCGGGTCAAAGAAATATTATTGACCTCGTTTTTGAGAGCATGGATAAATGTGAGTCTGTTCATACTCAATGTTCATGGTGTGTCCCAAAATTTCATTCAGTGCTCTTTTAAAACTTTAATTTCATTAACTTTGAGATGGATCAGTGTGGTCACTTTCTAAACATTCCCCTTGAAACACAATATGCCACCTCTTCTTTCTTTGCTGGAGGCACCCTTGTAAGTTTCCTGTTGTTCAGTATTTCAGCAGCAGCGTTGTATTCTTTTGAATTGTTGCCACATCCCTGAAATACTGCCCAGGAGTGTCAGTTTGCATTTGGGGAAAACAAGGTGTCATAGGGGGGCTAAGTCCCGTGAGTAGGGAAGGTGTACCAGTACCGTCCCACGAAACACAAGAAAAGCTAGAAAACTTCTGATAAACATCCATAAAGGAAACTCTGAAAGTATATTAGAAGTTTAGCCGAGATGTTATTTAGACGTAAGCAGCTTGAAAATTTCCTGTAGCTGCACTAACGCCACGTTATTAGAAGTCTAGAAAACTGCTTGCAAGAATTCTAAAAAACTTCTTGCTAGATCTTTTTAAGAACATTTTTAGACATTTATTTTTCATGCAAACTAGCTTGTTGAGGAGCTTGCCCTAGTCAATGCGATGTATCATGCTAGCATTTTGCAATCACGTTTTAGCTGTTCACTGTCAAGAGTGATAAGTAAAGAGATGCCTGCGTAATATGGCGTCAGATTAAATTCTGGAGCTTCTCTAGCCAGCAGAATTGATAACTAAAAAAAAGGAAGGGGAAGATGGAAGCTTGAAGAGATGAGAAATTCTTGGACACAGGGTGTCGCTGGAGCCATATCGACAGGTGGACTTGTCGATTCACAGCCTTGAAGAAGACAAATTTGCTTGTCGAAGCGCTGACTCCAGCGTGATCTTTATGGCTTCTTCTAGAGGTTTGGGGACAGGAAGAAGTCTGCAGGGCTCACATCAGGGATGTATCAGGGCTGCATAAGCCCTATTATGAGCCCGGCAGACTTGCTGTTCCCAAAGCTCAAGAGAAGCCAGAAAGGTCACCATTTCGATGGTGTTCCCGCCATCCAATGGGCTGTCACAGAGCCTCTGAAAGAGTTCATGGCAGCCGAGTTTTAGGGTGCCTTTGCAGCGTGGGAATCGTGTTGTAATCGGTGTATCAACGCCCAAGGAAACTATTTTGAAAAATTCAAATAATCCATACCGATTGGATCAGTAAATTCATTTTACCAGATCCAGTCTCATTACTTTACGAACAGACCCTGTATCTCAACACATTTTTTAATAATCATACTTGTTCCTTTATAATGGACTAGGTCGTTCTATTTAAACTCTTGCTTCCACCATGCTGTGTGACATTAAGGGCTTGTACAAGTGCCTCTAACTTCCGTTTACCTCCATGTAATGTCAATCACTGGATGCTTCATTTAGGCATTGTGGAGCTTCAGTGTCCTGTGTCACTGGATTACTCAACAGGCGATGGTAAAGCACCGAGGTACGTACATTGAGCATGCGAAAGCAATATGTATAATGCTCACTAAAGTTATGTAAAGCATATGCAAGCAGTTTTGTGCAAGTTGTAACCTTTTCTTGTCTTTCAGAAAGGTGGGACTCTACGAAAATATTTGCATCCATGTGTGCCGGTTCGTTGCCACGCTTCCTGAAAGCCTCTTTCCAGTTTTGGTATGCATTAATTGTCTCGTTCTCTCTCATTCACTTCCTGTCTTTCTGTTTTTCTGATATTATTCACCTAGGTATATTCTGTTGTATGGAAAAAGGTTAAACCTTTTTATCACATTATTTTCTCTTGAATTCATTAAGGTCAGAGTGCTAACAGCAGTGTGCATACATAGGCAAGTTAGTGCTAAGTGCTTGAAGGAAAATGTCTCGGTGCTTTCTTCCAGGAACATGCACTCCTGAAAAATGTGCTTTGTGAAAGCCACTGGAGAGCTTTCCTGGCATCTGACGTGTGGTGTTTTGCTGCTAGGTGAAGTACATCTCCTCCTTAAGTGCACTACATTTACTTTTCTCTTAAAAGGTGCATCTAATTAATAACATTTTCCATTTGCTCTTGTTGAAATTTTTTAGGTATGGCTCTTCACAGCTGTGTTATGAACATGTCCAGCTTCTTGTCAGACTTGTCAAGCTTACCACCAATGTGCACTTGAAAGGCCACACTCGTTTGAAACAGCTTCTGACTCGTCTCTTTCACTTCTTGGCTGATGAACACAAGGTAATCACCCGCCATGGTGGTCTAGTGGTTATGGTGCTCGACTGCTGACCCGAAGGTCGCGAGATCGAATCCCGGCTGCAGCGGCAGCATTTTCGATGGAGGCAAAAGTGCTTGATGCCCGTGTACTTTGTTTGAGGCCCATGTACCGTGTAGATTTAGGTGCACGTTAAGAACCCCAGGTGGTCGAAATTTCCGCAGCCCTCCACTACGGCGTACCTCCTAATCATCGTTCTGGGATGTTAAACTTCATCAGTTAATTAATTAACACAAGGTAATCATTAAAGATTGCCCAAAAATAATGCCATATATTTTTTATATAGAAATAAAAGTACTAATTGTGTCAATCTGCAATAATGATTTCCTTGGATCTAGAGAGTTAGAGAGAAATGGATGAAAAGGAAATGCAGGGAGGTTAACCTGGCGCGAGTGACCGGTTGGCTACTGCAGCCCACGAAATGAGCATCACGATCTGAGACTTGTCAGAAATGATGCACTACAGTTCAAAAGAAGAGGAATTTTAAGGGCCCGTTTTTCTTTGTCAGACACAACAATAATGAGAACTAAGTTCAATCACTATGAGTGGAGAAAAAGACTACAGACTACACTACAGTTCAGTCATTATCAGTGTAGAAAAAGGAACTATGGGAGCATCAACATTTGTGCAGGCTCAAGCAAAAAATTCTGATGCATCATGAAGACACCATGAAACTGAAGCTGCTTACTGGGTTCTGTGCTCTGACAAGATTAAAAATACATAAATTAAGAATACAAAAGCCTGCGAGGAAATACTGTTATGGAGTGCTTTCACATTGCTAATTTAGCATCTTTAAATTTTTATTTTTAGAGGCCCTGAAGAAAGCACTGTGTAGGGCAAGGTTTAAAGCCATAGTGCAATTTGTGCAGTAGGAACATGTACACATGCGCAACAATGCGATCTAACTCAGAGAATGATTCTATATATCCTAGTTTAAAGAATTGATATTTGAGGAAGACTACAAGAAGAAATACCAAAAGTGTAGGAGATATGCAGCTAGACTCTACACTACAACCATTTTATATATTTGTGGGGGACAGATTCGAGCAAAAAAACACATGGAATTACCTTTTTACCAACTCTCAAAGATCTATTCAGCAATATTTAGAATGTTTATGCCATTTCTGTGACAAATAATGTACCATTTGTTAAGTTATTGAGTCTTTTGCTGTGCCTGAAGCATGGGTTGTTCTGAAGCTCCTGCAGCTGCTCTACATTTAGGTCAAAACCAAGACAAAGAATAAGAGAGAGAGCACAACACAAGTATAGGGATAGGCGAATAGTAAATTTGAGGTTCGAAGCGAATCCGAAGCGAATAGTGATTTGGTCGAATAATTTTGAATCGAATAGTTCGAATAGTACTCACCACATATTATTAAGAAAAATGAGCATTTTCGTCATGTCCCTTGCACAATATTTTTAAGAATTGGAACTAGGTATGAGTGAATGTCACTTTTTTGGTTTGAAATGAAGTGGAAGAAACCTTGAATAGTATAAAAATTTGAATAGCAGTAGGGTGCAAGTTATAAGTGGTACAATACGTTACAATTTAAAAATGACTAGACTTAGCGCATATAAGCCCATATAACACGTTTTAAACATAAAAAAGATGTACATTTAACCTTGAAGTGTGGCTTCGCGGCAGTGCAGATTTTCTCTGGATGGGTGGTTTCACGGCACAGCAACCAGACGCTGCAGTGAAACCGCCTTTACAGGGAGTTATGTGTGATTAAATATATACATATATTCGTTCATTTCGAATACTTCGAAATTTCGAATAATCTAAATTCGTATCGAAGCGAATTCGAATACTTTAATATTTGTTCGAATATTCGAAACGCCCGAATATTCACCTATCCCTACACAAGTACTTTTTGTTCTCTTCCTTATTGCTTATTCCTTATTCCTTTATGAAGTTCACTATTTGAATTTCAGAGATTATACCTTCAGTTTGAGTATAAGGGATAAAATTACAATAAAAGCCAGCAGGGAGAAAGCCAGATGCTAATGGTGACTGTTCTGAAGTGATTATATTACAGGAGAGCTAAGGCTACTGCAGAGAGGCACCACTTGCTGAGTGAATCCATGGAGTAGCTAACCTCCGCTTAATAACTGATAGTTTATTCAATAAGAGTGCTTCATCTGTAGGCAGCCTACAAGCTTATTTTCTCAGTTTATGTGAAGCACTTTATTAAGCATTTGGACAATCTCCCCTTGTCTGCATCCATTTAAAACGGTGTTCAAGTAGTCGAACCCGTTTATAACGAACTCGAAAGTGTCGCGAAAAGTGGTCGTTATGTCAGTAGTTCGTTGTATATGGACTCGCCCTTAAAAACGTGCGCTTAACGGCCAAGTCGTTTTTTTTTCTTCATGCACTTTTAAAGTGCTATCAACCCCTTCGGTGACAAGCTAAGCCTTTTCGCGTCGTGAAGCGACGCCCTCTGCGTGCTCACGAGTAAATTAACCGCCTCTGCAATGAGCTGACACCGTTTCACCGAAGCGCGGTACCGCGACGTGGAGCCGATCATCTCTGGCTAGTTGCGTGCAGCGCGTCGCCTACTCGGGTCGCGGAGTCACTGCCGGGCCGCTTGCTGTATGCCGTATGCGCGCGTTTGTACGTTCTTCGTGCTTGCTTCACTCCGGACCGTGCACGGGTGCGGCGACTAGCCTCTTCGTTCAACGCGGCGAAAACAAGCATTTTCCAAGCAACGCGCACTCTACGTTTCCGCGATGCTCTCGCGGCCCTGCACGACGATGCGCGGCGCACTTCAGTTGTCACCGAGTCAAACACGCAGTATACGCTCGCTGTCAATGCATCGACGTTTCTCGGTGCCCGCGCCGCTCAACAACAGCTAATTTCCTTTCTACAAAGCGACGCGCACTTTAAAGCGGTCTCGCACGACGCGGCGGCGCCGAACTTGCGAACGGCAGCATGGCTAAGCATGGCGCGCTCGTACCAGGGGCGTAGGCAGAAATTTTTTTCGGGGGGGGGGGGCACCTCCTTGATCTGTAGTGGGGACGAGCAGGCAGATGTGGTCGAGTGTCATTTTCTGCTCTGTATGCTGTGGCAAAAAAAATTTCGGGGGGGGGGGGGCACGGGCCCGGGTGTGCCCTAACGTGGCTACGCCCCTGGCTCGTACCGCCGTCAACCCGCAGTGTACGCGGCGTAGTACGCCACACGCGCAGCCGAGCAGATATCTACGGATGACTGTGATATAAGGTTGTCGGCTATAAGTCATAATGGCACGCTCATCGACGGCCGCCACCTCGCCTTCGCTCTTTTCTGATGCTTATCCGCGAAGGCATCGCCGCAATCGCGCGGAAGTCGTAATCACCGATCGACCGGTCTCTGCCGTTACCGAAAAGACCTTTTGCGGCACATTGTGGCGTCGACGAGTTTAGGGACGCAGTGAACCTTTTTGCGATAGAAAGTTATCGCGGTTATCACTTCTTGCATTTATGCCTTCTTGCGTTCCAAGGCATTGTTTGGTTCATCGCAGGCGGTCGTAGCTGCAGAGAACGGCGTCAGGAAAGGCGCGCGAAAGCTGACCGCAAGGCTTCATGCTGCCTACTATTTTTTTCCCCCTCACTGCATTCTACCACTGAAGAAACGCATGGAAAGTGAGCGACCTCGCTCGCAGCGTCCGAAATCTGCGTGCGGTGCTCGCCGATCTGGGTATCTTAGTCGCGAGGATCGCGAGTAAACTGGAGCGGGCCACGCGCGAGCGCGCGCCCCTCTCACTCAATTTAGGAGGAATGTTTTAACTTTTTTTCGCTTCGTATGCGCCATATTTTTACCGCGACCGTGTCTGAAGTGTTCGTTGTAAAAGTAGGAGGCTTTGAAAAATGTTCGTTATATGTGGACGCAGCTTCAATGGTTAGCATAGGAAAATCGTAAGTGCACCCAAATATGGTCGTTATAACCGATAGACCGTTATATGTGGGATCGTTATAAGTGGGTTCGACTATTATTTCACATCGCACCTTCAAGATCTAGTGACATCTGGTTCCTGCATCTCATTACTGTCATTGTCACAGTTTGACATGTGCAGTCATCTTTGAGTTGCTTTCTCATTACAAGCACCACAAAGTGTGGCAAAATCTTGTACTACGTAGAACTTTGGTTCAGATAGCAGACAGAGCAGCTTTCGTGCAAAGTTTTACATTAAAAGTACTTGTGGATGAGCCATGGAAAGCTAAGAAAAATATACATTTCTGATGCTGAGACTAAAAACAACTAAAATGCCAGCATTATTGATCCTTGAAATGTTCACATGACACAGAACTGAGCCTGGCTATGGCCTTTGAGATTAGACAGTGCCCATGGCTTCCGAAGACACTCTGAAAAATTCCTTGGGCAATCTTTTGTGATTTATGCCGCATCTTAAGGGGCACACATTGTCTGCTTGTGTGCTATTTTAAGGCTGCTAATAAGAAGAATAACCAATTACAAAACCTGAGGTTGCTGAGATCCCCAAACAGACCTGGAGCTCCGCTCTCGCAAGTTGGCCGAAAGACCACCGGACATCATGACTGACGCAGTCACTACCCAGCACCTCCACCAAATGTGATGAGGTTTATTGGAGTAATGAAGTTGCAACGAGGTCGCAACGAAAAAGGACCGTACGGCAACGCAGTGCAAGGCTGACGGAGGCGGTACAGGCTCTCGTGCAATCAGAGCGCGGGTCGTCTTTTGTCCTCTTTCACAGGCGCATCCTCGTTCGTGCATCTGCTCCACTACAATATAGCTTTGCCAACATTGCATGACTGACGCGTATTACTCATACGTAACCATTTTAGCCAAAGTGAAATTTCGTTGCAGTTGGCCTGTCAAGTATGCATGTATGTTTCAGATAATGTGAATAAGCCTTTTTTCCTAAATGGACACTACACATCTTCTGTACTTTGATTTATTATTTATAGATTGTTTTTTCAGAATGTTTTGTGTTGAATTCGATGAGGAAATGTCACTGTTTAAGAACCCATACTTTATGCACATGCACAACTATGTCGATTTGCATTCATCCAATAATATTTGAATGAAACTGAACATATAAACATGTTCCAAGAATAGTATGCTCTTCTCATTTTTTTTTATGCTACTTCCAGGCACAACTTGTACAATCACATTCTGATGATTTGCTTATCTTGAGCGCTCTACCATCACCAGAAGTTATGTCAACACTTAGCGCAAATGTGCTTCAGCTCTTGAACAAGCTTGCCTGCAAGAACATAACATCGATGGAATTAAAAACACTGGTATGGGATGCACTCTTTTGTATACGCATTACTATAATGTGGCTCATAATGGTTGTATGTGCTGCTCTATTACAGCAGAACAAACATTCTTGACCGTACCGTTTCTTTTCTTTTTCTCTCTCTAACTGCTTTTCAGGAGTGCCTTCTTTTTCATATGAGAAATAGCAACAAATCAAAGGATCTCCGCCTGCCTGCTGCCATCTTTTCACAGGCTCTGAAGGCTATTCCTCTTCACAGGTCATTGGTTTGCAGCACATTAAGTGAACAGATTATCTCAATTGTCATGTCGCAAGTGGCTCTTTTGAGTGCCAGCACACTTAGTGATGTAAGGATTTTACTTCCTCTATGTTAATGTGCCCACAAAAGTTTTGGAAGATTGGAACCACCAAAATACTGCGTGCGTGCGTGTGTGTGTGTATATATATATATATATATATATATATATATATATATATATATATATATATATATATATATATATATATATATATATACCATGCAGATGTCTGTATGAATTAGGTTGTACCTCCCCCTTTCCAGGTGTTGCCCCCAGTGGCAAGCATGCAAACATGGACTCTAGCAGAACGAAAGGACAACTTGGTCATATATTATCAGCTGAACAGTAGCACAGTGGCAGAAAAAGAGGAAGACAGCAGCAACCTGTCAGTCATGGACACAAGTGGGCATTTATGAAAGATGTTCAGGCATTACAATTCTTCTTTGTGCAACAGAACTGGTGGCTGACTTATACATATACTACCACCACTATAATCATATTAATGATATTAATGTCAATTGAGCAAACACTGCATTTCCTTGAATGTGTGCAGGTAAGTTTTGTGTCTTTCTTCTTTTCTGCCACTGTATGACCTTTCACTTGACAGTTTGTGTTTGTGTTGTCCTATTTGTTCTTTTGTTCAATTTTTGTGTGTGACTTTCGGTACCATTCATCGTTACCAACTATGTCCACTCTACAAGCATGCCCACTTTACTTTCAATCAATCATTAAAAAATTCTTTGCACCTAAGCTGAGTGGAAACATAAGCATCCCAAACAAGCTTCAAAACTTTTGTGGGTAAATATGCATGCTATCTTGACATTTTGCTTGTGCTTTTGTTGATTTAGCTATTATTTGGCACACTTCAGAATGAGCATTGTATGAAATCATTCTGTCTGACCCACATACACTTTGTTGTTGCCAGCATTTCTTTTGAGATGAAATGAGCTGACCCATCTTTTGCTGTAAATGTTACCCCATAACTGCTTGGGCACTAAAAGAGATTGTGCTGATTGTGCCAAGTGGAATATGAACACGCATTCAGCACAGTAATTATGAGGTTGCATCAGTGGCATTGTTCTTTGCTTACTGAATCCGTTAAGAAAAGACCTTATTGGAAGAAAATGTTTCATACTTGTGTGGTCACTTCTTGAGACTTCCACTTGCAGTTTGAACGGCATTTCCACTTATGCGTATAAATATTTAGCACATGGATGATGCTGTAGTGGGAGCTTTTCATGGTCTGCACAGCAAGTCATCATATATTGATTACATTGCCACAGCCCCACAGAGGAATCTGTTTTGGCAGATGTTTGGTGTGTTGCAGCACTGCTGTGCTTGGGTGTTGTGACACACAAGTACATGGGGGTTGGTTCTTCCTATTCTTAGACGTACACAGCTTAGCCAAATCTGAGGAATTGGGCATCCTGGGAATTGCAGCCTATGCCGGATATCTGGACCTTTAATGTCTGTAGCAGGGGCTGCACACTACTTTGGCCCTGGCTTCACGTAGATGGCACTCCAGATTGACCCACCCAGGGTATCTGTACTTGCTTTTTCTATCTCTTTCTCTCTTCAGCCTTCATCTTTTTCTCACTTTCCACCTTTCCTGTCCTCTCTTCACTTCATTCTACTTCTGATTTTCCAGGTTGGTGAGATGACCAACCTTGGTTATTCATATTGTGTTATTGGTAGCCACGTACAGCTGGCAGCTGCGATTTCTTCACGTGTCGCAACGTCCCCTTGTTGGGCTTGGTGGGTGGATGGCTGCTAGAATCACTTATAACTTTATCGCTAAAGCATGCTGGTGGGCCAGTTGGTTTGAATTCATTTTGACACTGTGCAGTGCAACTGGACAGGTACAGAGAAAATCTGACACACACACAGTGCGATGTATGTGTCATTTGTGTAAGCAGTTCGAAAAAATTATTAACTGCTTTCTTTTACATTTCCTGGAATTTATTAAGTTGTTTGACTTTTATCAGTATGGCTTCACAGAAGGTCAGTCAACAGCCGATCGTCTCTTGCGCATTAAGATAACTATCTGGGGTGCATTCACCCATAATTAGTTCTTTGTCTTAGTGTTTCTTGCATGGAGAAAGCATATGACACCACATGGTGTTATGGAAACTACGAGACTTTTCGGGAATGGGCATTCGGTGAAGCATGCCCAATGTTATAAAGGGTGGCTTGTACAATTGTACTTTTTGTGTCAAAATAGGCAATATGATGTCATGTCCATTTGCACAGGAGACTGGTGTGGCTCAGTTGTACATGCATGCTCAGTTGTACACTCCTTGTTGTCAAGTTTAATTACCTCCAAAGGTCATTACCTTCAACCATACTTTATTCTGTGTATGTTGATGGTGCTCAGAGGGCCATAAATCCTTTAATTTTAATCTATGCGACTGACAGTTTGAAAGAGGCCTTAACAAAATGTGTAAATGGGCTAATGAAAACGACCCTAAAAATATCATAATAAAAGCCATGTGTTTGATTAACATGAAATTGAGGACTGGTCGCTGATCCAAAAGTTAAGTTACATGGACAGCATATACCAGTAAATTAAGAACAAAAATTTCTAGGCATCATACTAAAATCAAATTTAATTTTTATTACACATGCTAAATACATAACAGTCAAATACCTAAACAGAATGAACATTTTAAAAATTGTGTCATGCTCAACATAGGGTGGTGATATAGGGTGCCTAATGATTTCTTACGACGTCTTACATGGTTATTATAGGCTATGGCGCTGTGGTTGGTCAGTTTGCTACATTGAGTGCTCTAAAGATGCCAAACCCTGTTCACCACTTAAGCATTCACTTGGCCACAGGTGTATTAAAGGGCCCCTCACCAGGTCTGACCAATTTGGGCTGACGAGCACAATGCATACATTGGACGTTCACGATCACGTCTGCGAAAATATGCAACGCTACGTGCCGCCAAAATAGATCAAATTTCAAGCTGAATGCCGCCTTCCCTTCGTCTCGCGGGCGCGTACCCAATGAAGGAGGGGATGACGTACTACTAGGAATGGCCCTACATAGATATCAGTGCTCTGACGTTGCTCCTCTGCGTAGACATCTGTGCTCTGACGTCGCCCACAGTAGCACGTGACACTGCGATAATTATTTTACACGACATGTGTAGCTTGTGCAATTTGTTGCTTTAGTAGGTGAGTGAAATTTGAGATAAATAATAAGGCACACAAACAGAATGTCTGCGTGTTCTTCTTTTTTTTTACTGCGTATCGTAGAGAGATGCAGGACTAATCTACCTCCGTTCTGTGTGCGGTCGTATTCTCGTGGTTTGCACGTCGGGCAGACGCCATCCCTGACAACGCAACTGTGTAATTTTCTACCCCGCTCCAGCGCTCATTAGGCTCATTTTTCCTCCTGCGTCTACCTAAATGTTCATGCGGCACTGGCTCTTGATACCGCTAGTCTCGTGCCCGTACAAATGTCGCAGCTTTCATGCCCGTCTCGCAGAAACAGGCAGTACACCACAGAGAACGCTGACACAACGCCCACGGCCGCTACATAAAAAAGAAATGTTAGCGGCCGTGCAATGCCGTTCATGTGCTCAGGCTGGCTCGGGCACGTCTTGCGCACGTGACCATCCATGCGCATGACATGTTCATGTGCATGCGTCATGTGATCCTCCGGCTCTGATGCCGAAAAGGGCAGGGAAGGGATTTGGCTTGCAAAGGCTACACGGGGCGAGTAGCAAGGGTTTGAAGCTCACCTCCTCGCATCATGATTTCGTGCCGCTACAAATTATTGCTTTTCTCAGCTCGTAATGAATCGATTTGAAAAATTCTTGCGGCATAATGCTCTTCATTCAGCACACAAGAACTTCCAGCATCTAACTAAAATTTGCTATGTGGCCTGGTGACAGGCCCTTTAAGTGAAGCCCTGGAGAAAACCTCTATGTTGAATCAAAGTAGTGGCCACGTTGTCTAGAAAGATCACACTCCAGTTTCGTGTGTCTCCTCAAAGTACACTTAAACTGTGAACATACATGTAACAGGACTGTAAGTGGTATGACATGTGCCATTATTCTTCCAAAATTGTTCAGGAATGACAGGGAAGAAATGACTGACCCACTTTTTTAAAATCCTCTTATGGCCTTAGCATTCTTGCTATGGCAGTGGAAGATTGCTGACTGTGACACATCATTAACAAAGCACACCCCAGATATACACATCCGAGTGCATTTTCTAGAGCTTCATTCAAAGTACTTTTACATGGAATTTTACATTGACTCATCGAAGTCTCGTGCTGGCATATCTTACGCAGCGGTTGGCCCATCCTTTTCAGTTGCACACATTCTGAACTCACAAACAAGCACGTTTACAGCAGAGACCTGTGCAATATTGTCAGCTTTTAAACACATTAAATAACTAGATATACAAAAGGCAATTGTCCAACTAGACTTTTTATGTGTTGTAAAAGCTCTAAAGTCTCTCAAAAGGCACAAAATTTTTCTGTAATTGTCTCAGTATATTCATTTCTGCTTGTACTATTTATGCATTTAATCAGCATGTCGTAGTAAGCTGCGTGACAGGGCACAGCACAATGCATTGAAGGCCTTGTGCTGGCAGACCGGCTTACCACATTTATTAGCAAGTTTTAGTACTGTGCACGTAGCATCCGTACCAGCATTGCGTATGTAAGAACATTGCGTTTCACACAGTGTGCATGAGCGAAAGTTCTGCGCACACGCTTTATACAAAACGCTGTGCTGTTATGTACACAATGTCGTTACGGATGCTACGTACGCAGTACTAAAACTTGGTATTGAGCCGAAAGCCAGCAATTCTTCCATAGCTGTCAGTGTTCTAGAAATGAAACCTTAGCTGCAAAACAAACTCCAAGTCTACTGGTAGCATTTGTGGTGTGCTGAAACTTGTAACAAGCTCCATGTATTTAAGACACACATAAAGAGCCAGACATCAATAACCAAATTAAGACAAAGTGATGTCCTAATCTATATAGGCTCCACATAGGACACACATACGGCACACTCAATTTCCTTTTAAACTGGCGGGGAACATCCTAACTGTAGTAGATGTGATGGGAGGTCTACTGTCATCCGTGTCTTGCTTGAATGTTACCAAACAGAAGCAGAAAGAAAAACCCGTTTCCCCATAGCTCACAGAGAGCGCATTCTCCTTCATCCAGCAATGTTTTTTGGTTCTGAACCGCTGTTTTACATTAGATCAGTTATGAGTTTTTTAAAATTGCTGAATTGCAAATTGTCAGCTCATGAGATTCTTAGCACAACCTCTCTTTAAAGGCCGACGCTTCTATTGTATATTGTATAACACAGGCCCCTAGGCCCTTGCATTTATGGATTTGGTGACATAATATAGTGATACTGGCACTAACACATTTTATTACTGCTCCATCATAGCTTTTCATTTATGCTCCCAGAATCCTAAAGAGTCATTGTCATAAGTTTAATACATATGTACACTTAATACATACTACAGTTTTGGTGGTCATCACTCTATTGAAAATTCCATCATTGGCCCTTGCACCATGAAACACGGCATATCATCATAACACTTCTACTGTTCACAGTTACTAAAGTAATGTTTCAAAGCTATAAATTCTGGATATTGTTACTACTGGGGTCGCACCTTTACAGGGGCGTAGCCAGAAATTTTTTTCGGGGGGGGGGGGGGGGGGGGTTCAACCATACTTTATGTATGTTCGTGCGTGCGTTTGTATGTGTGCGTGCCTATATACGCAAGCAAAACTGAAAAATTTCAAGGGGGGTTTGAACCCCCCCAACCCCCCCCCTTGGCTACGCCCGTGCACCTTTATTTCTGAGTGTGACAAGACATTATCTGAGTGCTTAATGCAAACCCAAAAGGTAGTTACATGTCTTTAGAAAGAAGTGGTGAAAATAAAATGTTATGTTGGCATCTTTCAGGTGCTAAGCACTATCGAATCACTCTATGAAAGTGAAGTTGACTTTCTACAAACACTGATTGTCTTGCACCTGCCATCTTTTGGAGCAATGCCCAGTATTTCTAGTCCACAAGTGAGTTCTTCTAATGCCTTCTTGCCATGCCTTTTTCATTTTACACTTTTCAAGTATAAAAAGAGCGCTTAATTTTGATCACCAGAAGTCAATGTTGGCATAACCAGAGTGTGTACGCTGCAGGTTTACACTAACCGAAAAATTGTTTTACTAAAGAAAAATTTTCAGCTCCGGTACTTAGTGCCTTACTTTGTGAGAAGTATGGTCCAGATCTGATAAATGGTTTCAACTTATTTTTTTCAGAAAACAGAGGTGTGTGAAAAGCTGTCAAGATTGTTCAGCTTTGTTTTATCATCTGAAAATTATGTTATAAGGTACATGGCAATGCTTTCATTTGCTCAGTTTGCACAAGTCACTCAGTATGACATTATAATTGCCAAAGCAATTGAGTGGCCATCTCTGAAGGAAGCAGTAACGTCGTTTCTGATGAAGGTATGGTAAAATTGTTTTACTTCTTTTAAGTGCCTATGTTTACAGTAGTGACAGACCTTTCTATCATGATAGCATCTCTATTTCTGTGCCATTATGTACAGGAATAGCCATATTAATAGCGATAATGTATACTGGAACAGTACTAAGTAAATAAACATGTCTGCACTCACATAATTGCTGTGGTTATGCATCTCAAACTGTGTTAGTGAGCCAAAGAGAATAACAGGATTTGGAGGGCTTGATTCTTTCTCTTTTTATTGCGATAGCAATTATATGGACAGTCTCGGCTGGTTTTTGCCATCGCCGTCGCCGCCGTCATGCACGGTATATGTATAAGTATGTGTATATATATAAAAGTCCCAAAGAAAAATAATTCAGAGAAATGCTTCCGAAGTGCGGAATCGAACCAACGACCTCTCACTCTGCAGTGCGTGGCGCTAACCACTACGCCACAAAAAGCAGATCCTTCAGGTAGCTAACGGCGAGCGTTATATACACACCCCTTACCTCTGGCAGTACTCCGAGACAGCAGGTGCTTATAAGCGTTTCTTCATTACCAGTGAGATGGCGCGAGGAGCGCAACGGGCGCATTTAAAAGTCATCGCCCAGCTCGCTCGCTTCTTCTAATACTTACCCTTCCGCTGTCTGCTCGCGCGGTTATCTCGTGGTGAGGGGAGGAGGGATGTTTCGAGCTTTCGCTGTGATGTCCGCGCTGATGTTACGGAGCGTACGAAAGTCACTCGAGCTCAAGGGACGCCACTAAACGAACAAACAGAAGATGAGCGCGAACTATCAAGTGTCACAGCTCGACACTTGAAGCACGCTAGTTTCCTTCGCTGCTTCGGCCGCCTTTGCAACAGGAGCGCTGTTCAAACTGAGAGTATCCATTGGCGAGCCTCACTTCGTATAGCATTACAGTTTCTTGCTATCGCATTCATTGCTTCGCCCTTGCGGTGGAACTGTGACTTTTTTTATTCACTACCATAGGGAGAAACAGACACTGATGCCAATAAAAGCATAGGGGAAGTTAATTCTATATAACCAAGATGTATAAATAAGTAGAGGAAAATTAAATGAAAGAGTGACATATGCAGCTTAATGAAGCGAACTGACAGTGACGCCAAGGAAAGCATAAGGGACATTCTTTGTAGTTTTTAACTGTAGTATAGTAATTATGACATAAACGGAAACAAATTAATGTGGATGAAAAACACCTTTGCCATCGGTGGCGCCTGATTGCACAACCTTCTAATTATGTGTCCGATGCTCTACCAAGTGAGCTAAGACGGCAGGCGTTTTCCCCCGTCCACTTTGTTGGGTTTTTCTGTGCATGTAGTCCTGGGAGTGTTAGTTAGCACCACTCATAGCCAAAGCAGTGAGTGTGGAACACTCATTTTTGCCAGAAGGCGTCACACAGCATGGGATTTTCTTACAAGCTGCAGCTGACCAATAAACCATCGCATGCTACATAAAGGCATCAAGTCTGCCGGGACGAGACCCTCGCTATGAAAGAACGAAAGAAGGGGAATGGTTCAAGGGGCTCCTTTTCTTCGTTAGACACGAACTAATGAAACCGAGGAAAGCATAGGGAACATTAATTGCTGTTTCTATCTGTAATGTAGTAGTTATGACATATTTGATGATATATGGTATTTTATTTCATATTTAAAGCCAGTCTTAGTGCATTGATATATTTGACGTGCAGCTTCAATGGAGACTGAAGCTACATGCTACAAGAGCTACAAAGCAGTGAAAAGCACATTAGCAGCCTAGAGATAGAGACATCTGTAAGTATATTTTTTTACATGTTCAGGAAGCATAAGAACAAAGCAAGGAGTAGGTCATCAGGCATGCATGCAATATATGAAAGGACAACCAACAGCAAAATTTTTGCTTGTGACTTTTATGCTTTTATTAGTAGCTTTGTGTCTGATAATTCCATTTTTTAATTCTAAATGCTCAAACGTATCGTATAATTAATCCTAGCATTGTTGATTATGACCAATCTTGGTGTCTTTCAAACTGCCCGCCTAAAATCAATAGAAATGAGTGCTCCACCCTGGTGGAGCACCATAAGATCACGTGTGCTCAAGCTTTGGTGACGTTAAGAGCGTGTTTTGAATTGGGGGCCCCACGTGCAGGAGAGAATGAAACGACGTAGGTGCTGCAATATTAGTTAGGGTGTGACTCACCAGGCACGTTCTCCTGCCAGAATTTCTGCGACACACCCACTTGCCAAGCACCCATTACACAAAGAGTGTTCCCCCTCAGAAAAAAAGAGCGACTCAGTTTAAGAATGATGAAGGGCTAATAACAACAAACGATTTACCGTATACACTTGACTAAGAGCCGCGCTCGTGTAAGGGCCGCTTCCCCCAACTTGCCGGTCCAAACCTTGAAAAAAAAAATCTCGCCAGCAAACGGCAGCGTTGTCGCGTCTCGCGTATGGTGCATTTCGTGGGAGCCACCAGATGGCAATAGCTGTCCTGCGACTTCGTCATGTGGCGCTCACTGTGAGCTTCAGGTGCGCGGCACTATCTGGGAGATCTTGTCGCTTTTCTCGCCGGTGCCATGGAGCCTTTGTGCTGCCGTTCATTTTGACGACTGCCTATAGCACAACTGCTTGCGAGATGTCATATATCCGATCGTTAGATATATACGGCATGATTAAATAGGTTTTTCCATACGTGAATCGAAAATTGAACAAAAATTTCACACTTCCGTGGAAGGGCCGCACCCTATCAAAATCGCGGAAAAAAAGTGCGGCCCTTACACGAGTGCATATGGTACTTCAGTGCAAATGGTCGTCTACAATGTGAAATACGTTCGCACTGCTCAGAATTCCATTCGCGTCTGCTGATTCTTGCAATACGCTGGGCTCACCTTCTTTAGCCACACACACACACACACGATCTGTCAATGCTCCATGCGTCTCGTCCCCAGCCAGGCATCCATGTTGGCACGCCTCGCCCACGTCACCATCTGACTTGAAAGAGGAGCAGTTTCAGGCTGCGTAAAGTAAACGTTAAATGCATCGCAGAGATGTGTGGACAGGAGCCGTAAATTGCATGTGCAGTCCGTCCCTGAAGTTTTTATAAATGATCTTTGGAGCTGTCCGTGACAAAGACACACCTTGCTACGTTACTTGAAGTGCCACTGGCATAAGTAGAACACAATGGTTCTACGACATGCTGGCACATAATGCAGTTGAGATTGTTGCTTTGTATGATCACACTCGCGTTGATGAGCACATGGCAAATAATTTGAAGCGGCATGATTAAGGATCAGGCATGAGGCAAACCAAGCCAGACAATGGAAGAGAGAGAGTGTTGCCAGGCGTGGCCACCAGTCAGTGCCATGACGAAAACAATCAGATTGTTGACGTCATCAGTGCTAGCGCATCGTTACCCAGGATGGTGCGGATCCCCTGAACACATCACAGTAGTGTTGAAGTCACAGGGTGTGAACGTCCCGTTGAGCCTTTGTATGCTGTTTGCCCTCGATCTAAGATAACTTCCAGGTGACGAATGCCATTCATAATTGGCCAAAAACACTTGTGCATATAGAGCATCAATACTCGCTTCCCAAATACAGCGCTACTTTCTCATTACATGTTAAAGTTGAGAATTTCGTTTCCCACTTTTGTATCCAATTGCAGAATTATGTGGGACAGCTAGGCAATATATCTTCGAATATGCGCAAGCACAAAACCCTCATAAGATATCTTTCTGTGTCCTTCCGTCTTGCCCATAACAGCGGGGCCATGAAAATTCTATACGTAATAACATAGAGAGAGACTTAAAGTTTTAAAACAGTTTAAATTATTGAAGAGCTACCAATTACATGTATCATTACAGGTTAAGCAAAACTTGCACACAGTGATGTATGTGCAATGCTGTGACCTTTGCTAAAAGCTTTTGGTGCCACGAGACATGGTGCACACATTATAATTTGTTGTGTGAAAGGCCAAAGACATAATAAGCATGTGATAATGAAATATTCATTTGGCTTAGCTTGATGTTGTATCTGGCTTAGGATGATGTATATCTGGTGCATTTGCTTGGGCAAGACCAAGCTCTAAAGAGCATAGTGGTGCTTTAAAAGGACGACGCGAAAGTGATGTTACTGAATGATGTCCAGCATTGGTATATGCTTGTTATAATGAATCAGGTAATGTCCATACTATATGCTCAATCCTCTATATAATGAATGAACACATGTGCAAGTGTATATGTTAGCTATGTTGGGGCAGCAGGGCCAGAACCCTGCCCTCTTTGAGCTTTTCTGGGCAAGGGAGGTTTAGGTAGCAGAAGAGAAAGTTCATCATCTGCTGCCCCATCTCCCCTCCCAAAATAGGATTTCGCTATGTGACAAAGGACCTACATGTATACAAGCATCGGCAAACAGCTACTACATCATCTCGCATCTGTCTGGAAAGACTCGCTACTGTTTGTGATTACTAGAAAAAATAAAGGAATAGGGTGACTCTGGTGACTCTGCTGGCCACGTAAGCAAAGGCTAACTGCGGTGAAATGGTCAACAAAAGGGGTGCACTGATAAAGGAGAAAGTCTAGAGCAAGAATAAAAGTAAAGAAGGAATATTGGTATATTTACAATATTTATTTATTTGTTTGTTTATTCAAGTACCCTAAGGGCCCACTAGGGGCATTACATGTAACAGTAGCAACTATTGGCACAGTTTATTCAGGACATTTGCAGAGCATATCATGAGCTCATGCCAGCTAGTGGAAATTGTATATGCCATTGTGTATGTGTGCCCATAGGCCATTGTGGATAGAATGAGATTCCAGAAATTCGCAGGGTTCTCACTTTTGTTCATGGGCCAGTGTAGAGGCATTTTCATGGTGGACGTACAACGTGTCCCCAATATCCCAAGCGCATACGCCAATTTCTGGCACGTGGAGGTCTTGCCACTACTACATATTGTGTCTGTTGTCTTGCGAGCTGTTACTGTGGGCAGAGATTTGTAGCAGAACGGTCCAAATGAACCTTTTCCACATTTCTGTAAGTTGGCTGCCCTGAAAAGTTCTGCTGACTTCCAAGAAGTCACATCCACAGACTATGTTTCTATGTGAAATGCAAAGCGCTCGTAAAAACCTGCTGTGGCTGTCATGCTGCTCCTGATCATTATTTCTGTGTTCTTTTTCTCATGCTTGTCTTAGAAATTTCGTGCTTGCAGCTTCACGACATTTTGCAAGTTCTAAAACCTAAAAGAGGCATATTGTTAATATGTTAATACTTGCAAAAAACGAGATTAATTGTTGTGTTCGGTTGCCATCCTCTGTCACATTGAGGAAAACTTTCTTTTAGGGGTGTGCGAATATTCGAAATTTCGAATATTTTTCGAATAGTGTTTGCTATTCGATTCGATTCGCACTGGAATTTTACTATTCGAACTATTCGAACTTCCCAAAAACAAATACAGTCAACGTCCAATTGAAAGTGATCCCTTCAGATTTTCAATATGCTTCACCTCATTACACTCTCGTATTGCGGTAAAGCTGTCTTTCAAGCCCCTTTACGGTCGAACTTAGCCAAGAGACAGTCAACGTTCGATTAGAAATGGTCCCTAGATTTTCAATATGCTTCACCTGATTACACTCTCGTATTGCGGCAAAGCTGCCTTTCAAGCTCCGTTGCGGTCGAACTTAGCCAAGACACAACGTCCGATTAAAAGTGACCCATTCAGATTTTCAATATGCTTCACCTCATTACATTCTCGTATTGCGGCAAAGCTGCCTTTCAAGCTCCGTTACGGTTGAACTTGGCCAAGAGACAGTCAACGTCCGATTGTAAGTGGTCCCTAGATTTTCAATATGCTTCACCTCATCACACCCCGGTATTGCGGCAAAGCTGCCTTTGAAGCTCCGCTACGGTCGCCAATGTATTAACTCGTGAAAACGCTGGTTCCAACTTAGAGATGAAAGATGTGGCAGAGGTGGGGGCTCAATTAATGCTGTTTTGGACCTGAAATTCGGGCAGGAAGTCCGAAAAATCGGAAACCGAAGCTTTTTAGCATCCAAAATTTCAGACGTTCTTATATGTCGACGTCTACGAGGTAGATTTGGAACTCCGGACTTGAAGGGAGCACTCCCTTGTCCGCCACATCAGTTGGGCTTCCACAGAAGTTGAAAGAGGAGGAGAAGCTGAGGAAATGGCATCTTTGCCTATCACGTGTGAAGTGTTGTCAGCAACACTTTGGTTGCACAAAATCATGTACATAAGTAGAATTCGGCCTCTACATTGCCTCATTCTTGATAAGACAACTATGAAACACCACCCCGCCAGCGCTTCATCAACCTAGTGAAAAGTAACACTTTTATGTTGCTATCTCATAAGAATATGCTTAGGAATCCTCTCTAACTTTTTTTTCTGCAATTACACTTCAAAGTATTCGAAAAATATTCTAGAAATATTCGCAAAATATTCGATTCGATTCGCACTCACACTCCAATATTCGAATTCGCTTCGCACCCCAAATTTTGCTATTCGCACAGCTCTACTTTCTTTGTTGTGAAAGTCACACTTTCTGGGGGTGAGGTTGAGAGACACAGTTATTTCTTCCTGCTCTTTCCGATCTTGCTTCTTGCATTTTACCTCAGGCTTCATTGGAATTCTTTCATGTCAGTGAGCTGCTGGGCAAGGTTTCAGCCAACCGTGGCAGATAGCGACTTGTTCGTACTCTCCAGGTAGAGATTCTCTTTTACAGCATCAGTGGAGGTAGAACCTTTGACAGATGCCTTTTTATACTTGAGGCATTGAACATGATTTTTTTTTTTCCTTAATTCCTTTATGAACTCGCAAGGCAATTACATTCCTGTGATGGACACTGGTGAACGTCAAGTCAACTAACAGTGTGAGCTTAAACCAGCTAGTGCTGTAAAACAATTACGCACCCTGACCATGATTCAGGTGCGCAAAAATTATTTGTAGTTGGTCAAAATTCCTCAGTCCCCCACTACGGCTGGCACATAGTGGTTTTGGCACATAAAACACCAGAACATAAATATTCAATGCAATTTCATTTGATCCAAAGCCTGAATGTTGGAAAATAGATATTTTCATGTGTGCATCCTTTTATACATGCATGCACACACCCATGCATATGTGTGTGTGTGTGTGTGTGTGTGCGTGTGCGCGCGCGCGCGCGCGTGTGTGTGTGTGTGTGTGTGTGTGTGTGTGTGTGTGTGTGTGTGTGTGTGTGTGTGTGTGTGTGTGTGTGTGTGTGTGTGTGTGTGTGTGTGTGTGTGTAAAGGGTTTTAAAAGTACACCAAACTCCAGCTCCTCCCTGGAAAACAAAAATTCCCTACTTGTAACTAATACTAAAATAAATAACTAATGTTTTGTCATAATTTGCTTTGTTTAATGAATATGTATGTGCTTGTAATGATCATAAGATATAACTGAGCGTTTTCTAGTGGATGTGACTTTGTATAACTAGGGTTGGCTGTATTTATTAGTCAACTTTGTGTACATAATCACAGCATGAGTCAATGTTAAATTGGAAAGCAGTAGAGCATCAAAATAACACTTGACGATGCTGTTTCTGTAAATGTAGTTTGCCTGAACATAACGCAATCAAACTTCAATACGACTAGTCACTCATGTGTCCCAACTCCCATATAATTAAAGTTTGATACTATAATGCTATAAAAAAATATTTTGTTTGCATGAAGTTACTGCCAACACCGTCCCCAAATTCATATTATCTCTCCATTTCTAAGTCAAAATATACTCAGCTGAGATACTATGATACAAGATAAATATTCCATTCTTGTCTAGAAAGTTGGCACGTCTACTTTTTCATCACAGGAAGACCTGAAGAAACCATTTTGCTGGGCAGATTTTGTGAGAAAACAGGAGGAAGCATTCTCTCTTTGGGCAGACATTGCAAATAAGTCCCAAAGTGAGCAGGATGGACCTCTATGTGACATAACGGTGGAGGCAATTCCTGGAAAACGCAGGAAGTGCGAGGTATCTTTTATACTTTGAGCGATCAACATATAGTGCTGTTGCTATTTTGGCCTAACTAGAATAAGAATTAACTAGCTATCCAATGCTGTAGGTATGGCATTAGTTTCTTCTTTCTTGAAGATTGTTTATGCATGCCACAGCTTGTTTGAATAGCACCTAGTTACAGCTAAAGTTACGCTCTGTTTACAGCCTCAGAAATAATAGTGACAGGGAATTTTAAAACGGCTGACATGTGGACGGCTTCACTAAGTACACTAAAGGCCCTCCATACAGAACTGGAGTGCGAGCTTCTTTTCGGCAACATTTTGAATATGCCTCTTGTAGCTGAACATCATGGTAAGGTAATTAGTTTCTGTGAAAGAGACAGTGAAGACAAATAAAAATTTAGGCTACACTGATAAATTAATTCTTGAGAACATCTAAAATGTCAGTATTATCGACAGTACTTTAGTAATTAAGATAATAAAGTAAATGTAAGACACAAAATACGACTCCAGCAATACATTATTGCACTAGCCCAATGACATAATAGCTCCACAGTATATCTTTCTCAGTCATTCTCAACCATTGAAAATAAAAAGATAATTGCAGCATATTGTAAGATGGCACAAAATGCTCACCGTGCATTTCTGTTGGTGCACAAGCTCGCATTTCAGTAACAACATACTTCGACTAAGAGCCACAAATCTAAAGGCTATGCTTTTGGACGCTGCAAGCACAAGATGCAGTAACAGGAGCAGGGAATATGGCATGGCCACCATATTTAAGACACAATTTCTTGACAATGACGGAGGCATCACGGATGGTCTAAAAATTTAATCAGTGCTCTCCTGTTCCACTAGTTTCATTAATGTGTAGCGGTTGGCTGACTTTGATCAATCACGAAACTCATTTTAACTGCTAGTATGAGAAAATGCCGTGCCCATGGAATGTCGCTGGTCCGCTTTCTGGACACGCTTTTGTGTTTTAGGCACATTTAGGCCATAGCGTTTCTCTATAAGGCAGGAAACCATAGTGCCGCCTGTTGGGCAGTAAAGAGCAGGAATGGCATATGAGGCACCATACATCCCTCTCGAGGATGCTAGGAGTATGTTGGCCCTTGAGGTGCGACTTTTCCTTAACGCGGTGAATCAACCCTTGTGCTTGGTGAAAAAACACAGAGAAAAGCAGACGGTGCTGTGAACAGCTCAGCTAAATCTTGCAGTTTTGTGTAGTTCACAAGTGGAGTGTGAAGTTGCCACTTTCTCAAGCGCCGTCTCTTCATACAGAGGCCCGTACACTCTCTTCGGAGAGCGGTCATAAAAGAGATTTTTCGTCATGCTGCAGATTGCTGCTATTGGCCGATAGCTGACATAAACCAAGAGCAGCGTTTGGATCAGATGCACTTCTTGCCAAGGGGTGTTGCCACGTTCCGGGCACCACTGTCTATATTTGTTAAAATTGCACAGTAACAACACTAGCGCAACCCGGAATTACACTGGGAGAGAGTGATCGCGTTTCATGACATGCAAGGTCAATCAATGATTAATTGGAAAAGTCGTTCTGGACCCCTATAAATGAAGCATTTATTTTGTACAAAACAAGCACTGTGAGGTTTCTGGAATGGTGTTTTAACAATGCATGTGGACTTACTATTTGGCTTAAGTGTTCATGCACTTCTGTTTGTGTGTTATTCTGTTTCTTGTCTTATTCTGTGGTGCCATTTTAAAGTAATGAATCCATGCCAACTTGCGCAATTGTCCGGCCTACTTATTTACCTTTACTGTCCCACTAAGCTTCAAGGCATGGTAGCATCCCCGGAAATTATGGAGTTACAGTGGCCTATGAAAGATTAATAGAGAGGAACATACCACAAAGACTGTATTCAGGTAGTTTACATTGCCCTCACAGAAAAGTGGCACATGGGAAGGTTATATTGAGTAAATAATAAGCTTCAATTCATCGAACTCGTACTGAAGGAGTGAATAAATATTACCAACAGGAACATTCTGTGGAAGTTATTTTATTTTGTGTTTGTACAGGCCCCATAAACCTTAAACAGGATTCTTTACTGAAAAATGAAGCAATATCTTTATGTAATTGATGCCAGCAATCTTTTACTGCAAACAATATTTTGATATGTAACAATCCAGGCATATGAGGAAAAACGACAGGTATATATCATATATGTATTCACGAACTTTACGAAACGCTAATGCCACTTATCAGCAAACATACTCGGTGTCTCCTGACAATGTCTTTGATATTTTAGAGTGAATAGGCTTTTAAATAAACTGTGAAATAATGGTTTCTGTTGTTTGAAGTGTCAATATAACACTTCCTCTTAATTTGCAAATTTATCTTAGCAAATTAAGCTAACACCCTACCAAAGATATTCTAGAATATCATGCCATAAGCCTTGTCCAACTATGAACTGCACCTTTCGTAAGAGTACCTTCAAGCTGAGTGAAATACGTGATGTGACTCATAGCATCACACAAGCACTAAAAATTTTGAAAAAGAAGATGGGAACTTCGAGACGAATATCACTGCATTCCTTATTTTTGCACTCATAATCTTTGTCACTGTGTTTTTAATTTGCTGCAGTAGTGGGCCCAACTAGCTTGCTGAGATTTCTGTGCTAGTGTGAATTAATGGTTCTCACATGTGCATGCGATATATCCATACCATGGTTAGAGTACATATGCCTTTTTCTATTCGTAGGATGAAACAGAAAAGCTTGTTGGAAATATAGAAGATGCAATTGCAAAGTTACTGCAGATGGACAACTTGGCTCCTCTGCAGCCACGGCTGTGTCGTGTTCAGCAACAACTGAAGGACATTCTTGACAATCTGTAAAATACCTAAACACGCTGAAGTTTTCAAGACCAATAAATGACTTTTTATTCTAACTGCTGGAATTGTTATGCATATGTGTGAGTGTACTATGATGTCATATTTTTTGATAGGCCAGCTCCTGTTGTGCTTGCCTTACCCTTGGATTTTTAAGAGTATGAAGTTAATTATATCAGTACACGTGTGTTCACACGTGTACTAATATTTCACGGTGTAATAAAATCCATGTGACTGAAACTGATATAGAGCTTTCCACTGCGACATCTTTCATGGCCTAGCTCTTGTATATTGCATGCATAAAACTCCACTAGCAGTTACAGAAATAAGTTGCTTAGCGTAGCCCACTCTCCTCTTGGTGCTTCTGTTTCTAGAACTCTATTAACAATAATATTACTATATAGTAATAATGTTAATAAACACAAGAGCAAGTGGCATAATGTGTCCCTTGTCATTATCTAGCAATAGTCAATTCAGGAACTTCTCGCTGACATGGTGCAAATTGAAGCAGAACACATGCCCCAATTGTAATATTACTGCTTACCAAGGAATGCGGTGTCATGGGTTGGTCTGTTGCCACCCACATGGAAGATGAGAATTCTGTGAATTCAGGTGTTTAAGCAATTACTTTATCATGTGTGATCCCAACATTTGCGGATGTAACTTGTTTTCGCCAATTCTGTGTGGCTAAAAGGAAGCAAGAGACATTGAGCTTTGGCTGGGTTGAACCTCCTGCATGTTCAATGTGTCTTCATTTACCTTCACTGTGCTGCGCAGTGCTGCCAGCGATCTCTTTGCTGAAGGCACTACCATGTTTGACTAGCCGTTTGACATGTCTTGTTCCAGCAGCTATGTCAAAAGTGTTATTTTATTTGCTAGAAATAAATTTATTTATTTATTTATCTATTTACTTATTTATTTATTAGTACCCTCAAGGCCCGAAGGCATTACAGAGGGGTGTGGAACATGTGAGAATATGTCAGAGCTTAACAGTTACATTAGAGTAAAAAGATGACACAAATAATAAATACCTCATTATACAATAAAAACTAGTATGGTGTAACAGCAAAGCAGCAATACGTGCGAGAGTAACAGGGAATAAGACTGCTTATCTTACAGCATTAGCTATAAGTTCTCGAAAAGAAACGGGGTTATTTAATACAACCAATAAATTTTGCATGTACTTGGACCCTTAGATTGGATTCTTTTCATGTTATAATACAACATGACTGATTTCAAAATAATTGTTTAAATTAGATACTCCGATTACGGTGAATCACTAAAAATGTGCAAATCAACACGCTGCCACTTTGTCTTTCTTTTGATAGAATATTGAGTGCCTTGGAATGAAGTTTTGTAAAACTGACACACTTAAAGACAATTCATCATAATTTGTGCCTGAAGGGAATAGTCTTGGTACTATATCCACAAGAAAAGCATGTAATAATAATAATATCTGGGGTTTAACGTCCCAAAACCACGATATGATTATGAGAGACGCCGTAGTGGAGGGCTCCGGAAATTTCGACCACCTGGGGTTCTTTAACGTGCACCTAAATCTAAGTACACGGGCCTCAAACGTTTTCGCCTCCATCGAAAATGCAGCCGCCGCGGCCGGGATTCGATCCCGCGACCTTCGGGTCAGCAGCCAAGCACCATAACCACTAGACCACCGTGGCGGGGCAAGAGAAGTATGTAATCACTGCATTTTTAACCTTTTGTGAACAAGTGTTGCCTTACAGGCAAGGCAAAAAAATATTTTTTTTGTGGAGTTTAAGTTTTGGTTACAGAGTTTCTGGCTAAATGTCTTTGGCCAACACTGATTGATAGGTGGCAAATGTCATTGGTTAGTTTAGAACAGGAACAGGGGATGAATTAGGAAAGTTTTGGTGTGTGACATGCTTTATTTTGAAAGCATGGTCAGAGCAGAAAGACCAATTTAAGATACTTGGCTACAATGGTACCGCACAAGTAATGTAGAGGAATTGTGTGTACACCTCTGTTTCACATCCAATGTGCACTATCTGTACAAGTGCCAAACAGTGCCATTGCTCAATTGGGATGCTTGCTTCAGAGTCCTTCCCAGTGTTGCCCAAAGACAATACACTAGCTATTGCTCGAAAAGTTCCTAAATATATTTTTCCTTTTCAATCTTAATCTTGGCGCATTTTGCATTATTTCGATGAAAATTAACACGTTTAGAGGTGTACAAATAGACTTGAAAAGAAGCTAAGGTTTCAACAGCAAATATTTGAAAGTAAAATTATGGATAAACTACTGATTTAAGAAAGTGAAGTTAAGGAGACATATAAGACAAGGAAGTGACTTAATAGACTAAAGCAATTAGTTTGAATGAAAGTGCAGTTGAGGGTGCAGTGAGAGCTAATTTGAGCAACCACATGAAGAAATGTTCAGGTGTATGGAAAAGCAGGGGTAGAGGTGAGCTGCAGTACAGTGTTGTGAAGGTAAAGCTAGACTGACAAAATGCCCTATAACATCACAAACGATGAATTCTGTTAATAGGAGTTTTACGCTAAGCTAGACAGTTTTAGGATCTTTGTTTAGTTTTCCATATATTCAATTACTTTTGTCAAGCTAAAACGTCTGGTAAGATACTAAAGCCCCATCATTTTAGAACTTATGTGGAGACTTAATTGTGTTTCAGTGAAATGTGGTATACAATAATTTGTCATCATACCTAGTTAAGTTTTATTCTAGTGCATTCATTTATTTACCATTTCATCAATCTGTTATCCTTCCCTCACTTTTCAACAAGATGTGTATCCACACCCTTTGCTTTTGTTTCCTGCTTTTACTGTTTACTTTTACTGAACAAGTCAATAGTTTCTTTTATCTTTTCTTATTTGTGTGTTTATTTTGTGCTCATTTTTGTTATGTTGCAATTTTATTTCATAGTTTCTATCTTCTGCAAAAACTAGGCTCACCATATTGACAACATCAGCTTACAAATGTGGAACCTTTTTAATTTTTTGCCACCACTCCTTGACAGAACCAACATGAGTACTCCTGCCTGCTTCTTCTTTATAACTTAACACAATCACTCCCCCCCCCCCCCCCAATCTTCTTAACTCTTTAAATTCCCTCAGCCTATTCTAAAAGGAAATGTACTTTCCTCCTCTTCCCCTCATAAGTGTCGGAGATAGCAGTGAGCTGCCCATGGATAAAAGCTGCTGGTTTAACAAAAACAAGTCCCCATTATTTAAGTTTTCACTCCTGCAACAATGCCCATTAGCTCACTGTTATTCACTTCAACCTTTCACCTTCCTGTGAACTTAGTCTTGTTTGCATTTTTAACCGTCTCTTGAATCACATGGGTAAATGAAAATATTCAGCGTAGCAAAAAACAGTACACTTGTGCATGGAACGTGCCAGCATATTATTGAAGGCACAGGATGCAAGCACTCATCAAAGCGCCTGCATCCTTTTTTCTTGAAAACATGCCTTCCACTGCTAAAAATGTACTCCATGAATGCGCTAGAAGAGGCAGCTGCATTGTACCCCCGAAAAAGTTAATGAAGTGCAGAGTATTTTAAAATGTTTGTGACTTCTCGTCTTGTTTTTGCAAAGGTATATCAATAGCACATGTGCAGATAAAACCCTTTCGTCTTCTACAGGTGCAGACACTGAATGAAAAGAACTTATCCTGCTTGGCTGCAGAGTGCTGTTCTTTTGCTGTTTCACGGCAGTGGACTTGTCTGCATATGTCAAGGATCCAATTTCTTTCATGTGTGAGCACAGGAGTCGATTTAAGTGTCATAGTACAACTCCGGGGGAATTTTTTGAGGGCTAATTATTTTGTTTGACACAACCTTTACATTATAGTACAAGTCCGTCATTTGATGAGGATGTAAAGCAGTGCAGACCTTGTCAAGCCTGTGTGTATGAAGACCTGGGTGCATTTGAGCTTATGCGTCCTTAACGCCTGCTTATGTTAACAAAGGAATTGTGTCTAGTGGCCAGGTGAGTTGGTCTTGTGCTCTCTTGCTAAAAGATTGGATTCTCCTTCCAAGTATATGACATGCTTCGTACAAGATGCTCAGTTTTCTTATGACAATGTCGCCCTAGATGTGTGGAAAGTTCTGCAACAGCATCGTACAAGTCAGCTCTAATGGGAAAAATGAAGTGTACTTCACTTTTACCATTTAGGAGCTATGTAGGCCCTAGTAGGCGACGTCAAAATATGTGACGTCACGGCAAATGATGCGGAAACTTCAAGGTGGCGTCGCCAACCACATTTTCTGTTTGCACGATTTCTTGCTTACTAAGCATCTTCTCGCAGCAAGCATGGCATTCTGGTATCGTGAAAGAGTAGTTTACTAATACGAGAAAAATTGTTTTGCTCTTTAGTGTCCCTTTAAATTACTTTGATGCTCTTAGTTGAGTGCATTGTCACTTCCTATTACCTGCTCTCTTTCGGTTGCCTAGACATCACCACTGGTTCTACATGCTGAGACTTCGTCACCATGGTGTTAATTTACATTTGCTTCACCTTGAAACCACTCTGTTCTTATGCACTAATTATCATCTATAGTCATTTGGCATGCCCGTATTACATTACCCCCCCCCCCCTCTTCGCCCAAGTTGAAGCCTTCTGCACCTCACCCAGTGATGCACTACCTCCGGGATCTTGACATTTGGTACCTTTCGAGCCATTTGGGCTTTCACTTCAATAATTATGCCTTCATTAATAGAATCATAGCCTTTGCCATACTTCATTGATAATATCTTCAACTGTCTTCAGAGAGGGTAACAAAGGCATCATCTGGGTCCTCTACCTGGCAGTACAGATGAAGCAGTAGTGGCAATAGCACTGCAATAGTGACTCCACCTGCTCTCTTCCTCCTCGATCAGGAATCATAATTTACCTAGCAAACCTCCTCATAATGGAAATGCCACTGCAACTTTGAACTCTTTAATTCACATTAATTTTGCTGCAACTACGTGGTTTGGAATGCTGCTATTACTTCAGGCCCTTCACTCTAAACCTGGAGGCGCAAGCTGCAGCAACAGCATCTGATGGGATGCTGCACTTGAATTGCCTGGGTGGATAGCTTTCAGTGTATTGACATCATTGCAAAAATGTCCAACAGATATTTTGTCAATGAGTGCTTATGAACACAGAAAGAATGCAGGGTAATTACAAGTTCTTTAGTGATTGACATATTGGGTATGCCACTTGAGGCAGTGCTCCCTTGTTCAGCTTTCCGATTAACAGTATATTTGTTTTGTTTTTTTCATTACAAACACGACGTACCTGTCCCAAATGCACATAATGCTACTGTGCCATGGCCTTTAGGTTGTAGCACGTGAGCATTCGACAAGACAGAAGAAAATAACTTTATATGGAAACTTTTGGAGCTGTTCGAAAATACTCCCACTATAGAGCTAGAAACATTTTCGCCCACAGGGATTCGCGATAACTGCTCACAATGATTCTACATTTTTTCTACATTCTTTTCGGTGTCTTGTTATATAGTGGAACCTCGTTGATATGTTTTTCATGGGAACTGGAAAATAAAACGTATTATGACAATATCGTATCAACCAACGAGGTTTACGAAAAGAGGAAAAAAGGCATACTCCGCAAGCAACTCTTTTATTGAGCAACATTGAAGTAGCTGGGAAACTTGCGCTGCACTTTCTTCTTTTCAACGTCTTGGAATAAGTTCTTCTGGTAGTGCATCATCATCATCATCATATGACGCAGCAGCCACACATGGCAGAGATCTTTTCGCCGCAAAACCGACGCTGCTGCGACCTTTGCGGCTCTGCGACGTGCTGATTGTGGCCTGTTGGAACACACTTTCAGGTATGATACCGAAGAAGACACGTAGGAGTTCTAGATATATTGGTCATCCACTTTCGCAGTCGTATTATCCAATTTTGGGCAAAAATGTGATCGTATTAAACCCATGAAAATGCATTATTTCCAAGGGACGTTGGCCAGGAGTAAAAAGAAAAACGTATTAGGCCAAAAAACATACTATACAGAATTTTATCAACGAGATTTCACTGTATATCATAGGTTAGCTTCGAACTGTAGCATCGCTGAGGGTACCCTGACATTGCTAAAACTTCCGTTCTCATCCCGCTCCCCTGAAGCTTCATTCACACCGCTGACAAGCACTGGTCGCACAAGTTCGGCCACTTTGGCTTAGTTGCTCACAGCAAACCTCTAAATCAATCAGATTCACAGGAACAGGACGTCAGCTTATTTTACAAGGCAATGGTGGTGTGAACAGGTGTGAAGTTGATGTAGCGATGAGGAGGTCGCACTAACCGATGTGAACATTGGTCACCTTGGGTCATTCCTAGGTCGCTAGTCGCAAATGGTTGCGTGAGTGGTGCTAGTTGCTGGTGTGAATAACCCTTTAGTTGGAGCCTGCTTTTTGGGATGAAAAATTGCCCCTGCCCAAAAAATCTACTTTTCAGAAATGTTACTTTTGGATTCTACCACTAGTGATTCATAGCCTCATCAATTTTCACGCATCCTATAGTCGGATACAACTTTAGAAGTCTGCGGCATTTCCTCCTCAAAGGCGGGTGCACACAAGCCTGCACCAATTGGCTTACTCCAGACTGACGTCATGAGTTGAAGCGTCGGAGAGCACTGCTGAGTGCATGAGTGGGACTTTTCCTTAGTGGCGGAGGAAATCAGCTGCCGCGCATTATTTTAACCATAACAGCCCTTTCTATCACATCAGCAGCAACGGTGTTTCGTTCATTACTATTTTTCTCTGTTTTTTTTGTACCCTTATAATTTTCCGAGAAGCTTTTCTCAGCTTTGGCACGCTCAATTTTGATCATTTTTGTCTTGCTGAAAAGCCGAGTGTTTAGTGAGTGCAACAGGATGTCAAATGTTACTTTGAGAAGTTATAAATTTTTTGAAAGGGTGAAATAATAAAAATGCTTTTTCTCAGTCATTCAAATGATAACTTTGAAGCTTCACAACTTTTGTGTTAGGAAAGCTAGAACCATATATTAAACTTGTTGCACTCCTTTGCGTGTGGAGAATCCAATGATATTTAATTTGGCAAGATCTGTGCAGCCAGTTTAATACACG
The DNA here is from genome assembly GCF_013339695.2 of Rhipicephalus sanguineus. Classification (NCBI taxonomy): domain Eukaryota; kingdom Metazoa; phylum Arthropoda; class Arachnida; order Ixodida; family Ixodidae; genus Rhipicephalus; species Rhipicephalus sanguineus. The sequence goes on from NC_051176.1 coordinate 146,305,175, forward strand.
TGATCGAATGATGTCTTTATTAGTAACCGAAAGAAGGGGATTTTTTATGGACTCGTTTTTCTTTGCTAGACACAAGACACAGCTAGAACTAACAAACAAGAAAGTCATGGAAAGTATAGGGGATGGTATTTGTAGTAATTATGATGTAAATGTGAAGAAAGTCTATTAGTTCTAAATAAAGTTGTCTCTTCATTAATAATTCATTTTAAAATTAATGGCACAGTCTACATGAAAACAGAGTTCATATTTCATATCCAGGTCATGAAAATAAATGATCGCTGAAGTTTTCATCATTCTAGCTTAAATAATATTATAATTCATGTCTAAAAACCGCTTCCCCCCTTAACTTTGAGCAGATGATGCAGCAATGTGATCCCTAGAATTACGTCACACCAACTGCAGTGCCAGCCTTTCCAGTGGTGGAGCTCACCACCAATGTGCTGTCATAATTTGCCACCGTATGCTTTAGTAGTGAGGCATATGAAATCCAAGAGTAGATGACCTAGTACAGGAACTGGGACATTGAAAATTCCCATACTGCGTAAATAATTAAAAATTACTCACTTCAACTGCATTGCAGGGCTCAGCTAAGGACACAGTGTACAAACATAAAAACTATTTGCATGCTCAAATATCACTAATGGATTTGGAAATGTCCTAGAGCCTCCAAATATCACAAACGGATTTGAAGTCTCTAGGACATTTGCTACACTAACAGTTGCAAATGAAGATCTGAATAAGACGAGAGCAAAAGAACACGAGATGATGCTTCAGTGCAATGCACAAATAAATGCTTCTTTTGAAGCAAGACAAAAGAAACAACATTACAAATGAAGAGAGAGCTAACATAAGCTCCATATGCAGTATGCCAGTAGGAACAATGCAGATGTGCACTGTCCTACTGGCATACTGCATATTCAGGACTGGCAGCACTGTGCAATCCCCTTATAGTGCGATATTTTCGCTTCTGTTCTAGTTCTGATGTGGTGATAATGGTGGCCGGCATGGGCATGCAAAGCACTTTTGGTCATTTCAATTTTCTTTTCTTTTATTTTTATTTTCTTCCTTTGAGATATCAGAACTAGAAGAGAAATGAAAATATTGCACTATAGGGGGATGGTGCAGTGCTGCCAAACCGAATGTGCGTGCCTGTCAGTAGTGATGACGGCGCGCACTATACCACTGCTAATGCTTGCCGCTGTTCGCATTTCATGACGCCGACAGTACCTCTGACTGAGTATTAGTGGCGTACGTAACCTTGAGCATACTTTAATATGGCTTTAAAGAATGCTAATCCGAGTTGGCAACACCTCACGACATAGTTCTCGACATGACACACTTAGTGCCTGCTCAGGTTCTCTATGATGTTTTACCTATTCCCATGTATTGTCCATGCCACAGACAAGTTTGTGGGATGCATGGAGGGGGCGGCCTTTGTTCCTTTCCTCCCTCAGGCTGTTTATGCTACTGGCAGAGAGAGGAGTTTCTTTTGGAGAAGGCAAGCCCTTGATCTAGGCAGGGGTGCTGAAAGGTGGGCGTCTCACATGTTGTCTTATGCTAGGTTTCCTATGGCATAGACAAGTTTTGGTTGGGGCAAGTGCTTGGGTGTGTCACCCTAACTGATATCACGGCAGTCATTATGTTTCATTTCTTCCCCCACATGGGGTCCCGGTTCAAAAAGCGCACCCATCAACATCACCGGAGTTTGAGCTCATGTGATCCAATGTCTAGTCCATTGCGAGTGTCACGGTGGAGTGCCTGTTTCTTATGATTTTTGGGTGGGCATTCTGAAATGATGCCAAAGTTGATCATAAGTAACAATGCTAGCAATAATTAAGTGTCATATTATTTACGATAGAATTTCGTGAATAGCAGACACAGCCCTACTCAGCAATGAATAAGTCACAAATGAAAACTTGGCTGTCAGCGGTCCTTAGAATACCTGCCTTTTGACAATGCGCTAATATAGCTCCAGAATTGGCCATTCTTGATAATTTATCATTATGACAACTGTTACAAGAGAAGTTTTGCTCACAGAGACAGCCATGCTTGAAGATCTGCAATTATATGGTGTTTGATAGACATTAGTTTGTATCCAGCTATCCTATGAAATGAAATGCAGCAACACAGCAAACATGCTGCATCACATGTAACCTGACCTATATCACTGCGATAAAAGCAGAAATATAAAAGAACACCTTTATTCTTTCAGGGTGTGTCCTCACTACAAGCCTTGCAGTTTCGTTCTGAGAACAGCAGCACCTTTGAAATCAGACTTCTTAAGAATATTGTGCTTTCCTTCCAGTGCAGATTGAACACGTTCAATTGCTTTAGGGATGCCAGTTTCCAAGAGCTGCACAAGGAAAAAAGCTCCAAAGTTGCACCCAATCCATGTTGACATAGTTTCCTTCTTAACTTCACTGGCAATTACACCACAAAAAGAGTCTTGCCCTTTGTCACCAATGTCCTTGTCATGGGTAGCCATCTTCTTCAGAAAGAAACGTGCAGAGCCCTGATCAAAAAGGTGCGAGCTTTCCTGGTCCTTGGAAATCGTGTAGGGAGATGCATCAAGAAGCTTCGCTATACTTTTGAAGGCCGTTGCTGCTTCACTTGTGCTCATGCTGGTCAGGATGACATAAAGGGCTATTGCAGTAGGGCCACCACAAGTTAAGAGTTCCTCGATATTGTTGGCAATTGCCTGCGCAAGCCCACTTGCAGACATTTTGTGAAGTTCCTGCTTGCGTACCTAGGACAAAAAAAAAAAAAAAAACAAAAAAAAAAAACAATATATATGTGCATATAAGCATGCGTAACAATGCAAGACAACCAAACAAAGTATTAGACCTTGTCACTAATTGAACAAGTTTGCATTTTCAGGAACCTGCATGCAAGAATGCTGCTTGCGTACCTAGGACAAAAAAAAAAAAAAAAAAAAAAAAAAAAAAAAAAAATGTGCATATAAGCATGCGTAACAATGCAAGACAACCAAACAAAGTATTAGACCTTGTCACTAATTGAACAAGTTTGCATTTTCAGGAACCTGCATGCAAGAATGTGAACAGTAGTGACAAAGCTTACATGCTTTAACAGCAAGTTTCCAAAATAATATTAATAATTAATATCTGGGGTTTTACGTCCCAAAACCACGATATGATTATGAGAGACGCCGTAGTGGAGGGCTCCGGAAATTTCGACCGTCTGGTGTTCTTTAACGTGCACCTAAATCTAAGTACACGGGCCTCTACCATTTCGCCTCCATCGAAATGCGACCGCCGCGGCCGGGATCGAACCCGCGACCTTCGGGTCAGCAGCCGAGCACCGTAACCGCTATACCACCGCGGCGGACAAGTTTCCAAAATAAACAGACGTATTAAGCTCTATGTTACCAGGGACCTTATTCCTGACTGACACCATAAGGGAATGAAACACTTGAGGCCAGCTGTTTCGATGCCTGTCACTTCAGTGATGCATCACTGAAGTGTTAGATAATGTTAATCTCAATGCACATAAAAAATGTGAGTCATAAAAATAATGCTGATATCCAATAATACCTTTGTTTCCATCACATTCACTTTCAGTGAGTTAACCAACGCCCTATGAAAATGGCACCAAGAAAGGTGGGCAATTTATAATCTGGCTTTGGTATGTGCACATGAAGTAGTTGCACAACCACAACCATCTGCACTTGACCTGTACAGTGACTGCACATGGGAAGTGTTGAGAAGGTGCCTTTAATGAGTTATTGTGGCTCTATGACCAGTCAATCTTTCAACATTAACTCCAGTTCACTTTCCTATGTTCAAGCTGAATGGAAATGGGCCGGCCCGTTATCACAAATACAGTTCCACATCAATTCTAGCTTCCAACTTCCCAGCAGCAAAATTTTCATATTTCTTCACAGGTGCTACCCTTACAAAGTGCATGGTTGTAACAGTGGGGTTGTTACGATCGGCACCTGCGGAGGAAGCGGCGTCCCCTGTTCTTCGAACGGGGTGCCGAAAGGCTGCTTGCCTGCTGACAGCCGTTCAGGCACTTGAATTGTCCTCCCGAGACGGGAAGTGAGGCACCATGCAATCGATGCATCAAGGTTCGACGAGATGACCGTAATGGTTTCTTGTCGCCAAATCTTCCTTGAAGAGACAGTGGCGTCAGTGCGGATTACAACCAGTCCCACTAATTGAGCGGCGAGTTACTTCTGAGCGGCGGACCTTTCGATGCGCCCGGTTGTCCGAGTGTGAAACCTATCACCCTACGGCCTTCACATGGCAAGAAAGGACCCCCTTGGTGCCACAGATGCAGAGTGCGGTGGCCATGCCCCAGTCGAGGGCGCTGACCTGGGCAGGTGTGGGCGGCACCCTCATTAGTGCTGTGTGCAACGTGATTGGACCGTCTCAACTTGGAGCAATACCTGCATCTAGGGACATGGAGAGAAGATACCCTTTATAATGAGCCACCGAGCTCATTTTGGAAAGATTTTCTCGCCATGTAAAGAATGTAATAAAACCTCTGTTAAGTTTGCCTTCCCCCAGCCTCTTCCGCCGGAGTCTCTGGTGCTTGCGAAGGCCGATCGCAACAGGCTTCATAGAGCACAAGCAACAGCATGCTCTCTGTCAGCGGTGGCCTTTTCTTGAAACGTTCCTCTGATGGACATCCAAGTCATCCAGTAGTGCTCTTGATGTCATGAAATGCAAACATACAGCTCCACCTACCACCATCTAATTTACCTGCTATCACACAATGCATATGTGCATTATTGCCAAAGAAAGCATTCTTCACTTTAACAAAAATGTCAATTGCAATTACAATTTCCCACAACATTCCCGTTATACTAAAAAATATTATGATATTTATTCGCAATTCTATCAGGATGCCACTGCATAGATCACCACAGATGAACTCCTGCTCTATTGTTGACAAGTACAGACGTCGTGTAACCATGCTTTTGGAAATCTCTTTGAAGTTTGGAACACTTTTCATCGTTTCCTGCAGCATGAAAGGAGTTAAAAACCATGGAGTGTCTGTTCTCCCAACAGCCGAGAGGATTTTTGAAAATAGTTCCTCCCCGCAGTAGCCTCCCATTGGTTCTCGGAAGCCACGTGACAAACTGTCAGGAGAGCATCCCACGTCCCCACTTGTGGCAAATTTCCTTGTAAAGCATTGTTTTTTATTCAGGTTTTTATGCCATACTGCTAAAACGTCTGGCTAATGACTTTGAGGTTCAAGGTGCAATCTTCACCTTCATATAACTTTTTTTTCACAATTACTGCTTCCTCAAAAGAGCACCTAGGCCCCAGTGGGAGGGATCAAAGCTGAAATCAGGGCAGAGGGTTGGTTGGGGGCCATCAACACGCTGACGAGGTGGGAGGGTACTGAAACAGCACAATTAAAAACTGACTACAATAATTAATTTTTTAACTTATGGCGAGAAATTTTCTCTTGGAATATTTTGTCATCTCTGAAACAGGGAAATGGAGTAGCTGATACATGATAAAGTTCAAATACATATTTGCTTAAACAAAACTATTTTATACATCACTGTAACATGCTCTGACATGAAGCAACATTATTAATATCAACACAATAATTCAGCCACACTAAGTATAGTCACTCACACACACATAACTGATTAAGAGCCTCGGAAGTACCCAACACTGCTTGTTTTTTGAAGTCATATTGCTATTGGCCGCGAGATCGAGTGAAGTCGTTGCCTGGTGGCTACTGGCTGAACCATGCCTAGTGTGGATTGCTCCCTGCGTCATCTGCTGGCCACGTCGGGTTTACATGTGCGCGTACGTCATGCACATCATCAAAGGCTGGTTTGTTCCGTCATGTTATTGCAATGTTAAATGCTTGTACGTATGCCCAAGGTGATGCATAGAAGAATTTGGCCTTACTAGGCTGTATATGCACTGTAATAGGATCAGTGAGTGCACTTGTCAAGAGAGCTGTGTATTGTCATCGTACCCTCCATTTGCCAGAGTCATTTCAGTATGGGTGCCGCTTTGCGGTTCAAGAACTTCAAGCACATTGCAAACTGCACTTCGCATCGCCCTAAACATGAGGAGTATTAAATATGTGTGAATGCAGCGCTTCAGCGACTTGGTGGTAAACAAAAACAAGGCTCTAAGCCATGCACTCTCGCAATGTTGTTAGGTGTTTAATTGCGCGACTGTCATTTATCAGTTATGCGATGAGCTTTACCTGTGCTTAAAGGGGTACTGACACCTTTTTTCGAAGGTGAGTTTACTCTGCCGTACAAATCTCCTGTATACAGAGATGGCTCTGAGCAGGTGTGAAGCTCAGCAAATGCCGAGAGGATATTTTATTTTGATATTAAGGCCAATTTTTCCATCGCGCACATACCGATATCGACTCTAGCTTGACGTCAGGCTACAGTACTAATTCTGGTGACTTCACGCAGCAGTCTGGCTAGTTGTGATGACGTCAGGTACCAAAGCTTTGAAGATGGCCCCTTGTGCGTCACCAAAACACTCAAAATGGCCGCTTGTGCGTCTCTAACGGAGCCATGGTGCGGAGTGGCCATGGAAACGTCACTATATATTGTGCGAGCACGTGACAAGCTTGTTGTGCCGTCAGGGTACAGTAGGAACCGAAACTAGCTTTTAAAAACGTACTGTTTTACTTTTTCAGGGTACATTCGCGCTTAGCACTACCTTTTCTAGGCTCATGAGGGCTTGGCCTTTCATTTGACACAAAAAAACGACAACTGAAAATTTTTGTGTCACTACCCCTTTAAGATGTCCTTTCATTGTACGGTCCTTGTCCCACTACAGAGAAATATTTCTGTCAATTGAAGTCGGACACTTCAGTACTTAAATTGTCCCCTAAAAAGAACAGAAAATAGAATGACATGAAAGGAATAAAAACTGAGTTGCCATGCACAATTTTAACTTGGGGCAAAATTTATACAAAAACACCCGTCGGCTTAGATTTAGGCATGCGCTGAACAACCCGGATGGTCCAAAATTCATCCAGACAGCGTTCCTTACATTTATGTCATAGTAATTTCAAGCAAAAACCTCATCTTTTTTAGCATTATCTTGAGCGTTTGTATGGCGTTGTTATAGTTGATGGTAGGCAGCAGACATTATTCGCTTGTGGACACGGCACAGCAGCGCTATGCCGTGTCCACTTCTTGCTTCCTCGTCTGCGTGTTTCGCACTGTTAGCTGCAATGAATCTACACCAACTCGCCCAGTTTTCCATCCTACTTAAGAAAACATTCTTTTGTCCCACAAAATAATCGTACCTTTGTTGCACCACTCTCATGCAAGTAATCATTCGAACAAAAGCTCTGTTCTGAACTGTTACCTTCTTATACTATTACTGGAATAAAAAACAAGCGCGTATGTGTTAAACCTCTCCGCAGCACTAAAAGTGCTGTCAGCCACATACCTTTCTTTACGAAAACTTATCAAATGTCCTGCATTTCATGGAGAACCGAATAAGAGAAAAAATGTGGATGCAAATTCGTGCACACAGTGCTATGTGAACTCATCGCACAGGTATACGGGAACAAAAGCTTGACTTGTGCGAGTTGGTTCATGCTGAATATAGTAGGTGCAGCGCGACAAGAGTAGGAAGGAACAACAGAGACAGCGCTCTGCACCTACAGGTATACGGGCTTTCTCTCTTTTCTTTTCCCAGATGATTAAGAAGAAAAATTTGTTCAGTCGCATCACAGAAGTGCTTAGTAGGCGGAACACGAGCTAAACACTTACAAATAGAACCACAAAAAAATTTTATATATAACGAAAACGCAGACTGTCAGCGAGAGTGAGCATCCTGTTCATTGACACAGTGCTTCTCTCACAAGTAATAGAAATGTTGGGTGGGCTTTGTGCGTCGATTTGGCGATGGAGAATGTACATACTGCCAGTAGGCTGCAGTAAACGTGTTTTATTCACCAAGAATCAGCTCAAACCACTCACAGAGAAGTGCCTCTTTGTGCATTTAGACACGTGCCACCTACCGCCTAAAGCCCCTCCATCGCGTCTACTGCCGCTTTTTTAAGTACCGCCATCTATTGTTCGACGACGACGCCCACTTCCGGTTCCAGAGCTTCCGGAAGGAAGTTCCTGAGCGACTTTCTTCCGCTTTTTCCTTCCATCTCGTTTCTGCGCACGCATGTGCACACGCGAGAAAGCACATATTTGCTTCTTCGTTTCGCAAGTGTTGTTGTTTTGAGGTTCGTCGTAAACTGCCTGCCGCCGAGCGAGTTTTCGCTCGGTGTTTCTGCGTCGCGAGGGCATTGGCGGGCATGCGGCAGGTGCATCAACCGGAAAAGCAGCAGAAACATCATGGCGGCACTTCGGCTTCCGCTAGGCGGGGAACCGGTATAAAGGGAGAGGGGGCGGACGAGTTGGCGCTACTTAACCTAGCCGGCGGAAAACGCATGGAGGGGCTTTACTACCGCCTATCCACACTAACGCGGTGACAGTGCTGCCGCCGAGAGCCTGATCTCGGGGCGAATTGCTGGTGACACATGTCATGTCATGGTCCCTGCCATGAAACGCGCAGCTAGCCCTAGCCATCTTTTTTGGAAGCCTGAGTGCTTGTAGCTAACCCATTCTCACACAGGGTGGTCAGATGCAGCTGAACTCAAGGCACTGGCGAGAAATAATAATAAAGTGTGAAATGCAGGTCATTTTTGAAGATTTTCCTATTGCATGCAGGACACGGGACAACAGCTCCCAATGGGAGAGTCCCGCGAGTCGTGGGGGGAGCGGGCACCCTAAACTTTCCCAAAGTGAAGGTGCCAGTACACTGGTGCTACCTGCAGACAGTACTGAAAGCTATGAGCATCTAAAGACAAAGTTATATTTACTGTCCCACTCCTCCAACCTCTCCCCTGTGCTAAATAATGACATACAGTATAGACTTAGCTTTTCTTAAGTATTCTGCAGAACTCATTTGCCTTTTCCCTGACTCTTTCATCAAGCACACTGACAATTCCAGTTGCTGGACTTACCTCTGGGTCTTTTTTGCTGGTGCTACTGCTGTCACCCTCCTTAAGGATGGCAGCAACTTGCGGGTGAAATATGCGAGCGTCCCTTGGTGCAACGAGGTATGCCAGCACTCTGTGCCCATGTGCATCCATCAATAATTCAAGAGGCTCTTTCAACAACTCTGCAATAATGATTCCTTCAACGAGCTTCGTGTCGTCCACACAGTCAAATATGGATAGAAGTACCATATGCCCATGTTCTTCTCGTGCTATTTTGGCAACGTACGTTTTGAACGACTTGATTATCGTCTTTCGATCTTTTGCAGTTCCATGCCAGATGCACTGCATGGCGACACGTGCACCATCCTTCGTGTGCACCATTTCCACGAGCGACCCGCCAAGTGCTCGAATCATTTCGGACTTGGAGTTGGCATCGGCACTTTTGAAAAATTCAAGCACGAGATGGTGTATGATACTGTGGCGAATCACTGGCTTGTCAATAATTTTCATCAGCGACTCCTTCAGATTTTCAATCATTTTTGCGGAATCTGCGGATTCGGCAAGAGCATCAGCAAAAGTGATCACTTTGTCTCTCTTGAAGAGCGCGAGATCGCGGCTGTAGAACTCCTGCAACAACAGGGAACGCTGCAAGGCATTGGCATACTCGTTGTAGATGACCTCTAATATCGCCGCAGCATCTACATGGTGCAGTAGACTCACGACTTGTGTGCTGAATGCCCTGATAACATGCTGTTTCTGTTCAGCTGTGCCGTTCCGAAGAATCTGCCTCACCATGAACTTGGCGTATTTCGATTTGGTCATAGGAATGATGATGTCTTTCACCTCTTCAAAGATCATATTGCGGTGAACCGCAGTTCCCAAGTGTTCCATGCATTCAATCACTCTGGACGTGTCATGTGCGAAGATTAGCTGCTTTATATTGCCCTTGACTACTTTGGCCAGCTGGTTTAGCAACTCCTCGCGCCTTTGCGGTGTGCAGGACTTTAGCCGCAAATCTTCCCAGATTCGTTTCGCTGCTTTGGAGATCTCGTAGAACTTGTTCTCATGCTTTTTTCGTTCTTGTTTTCTCTGCTTCTTCTTCATTTCGATCAGCTTGATTTTCTTCGGCTCAGACGCATCGTCGTCGTTGCCTTCTGGGCCACGCTTATGCGGACGATGCTCTGGCTGGTCGGTCGCACTCTTCTCTTCATCGGCAGCTTGGCTCGGCACTTCACTTGTTGCTTGCGCCATTCTGCGATTAGCACTGCCAGGTTTTCCATGCTTGCCGAGTTTCCCAGCAGTAGGTGGGAATATTTTCCGGCTACTCGCTTTTGCATACTTGCCTTTGACGTCTCCTGCCGGTTGACTGCTCTTCACCTCTGGAGACAAATTAAGGACAGCACGTTTCTGCTTCGGCAACTTCATTCCACTGGAGGACTTTGGCGGTGGAATTGTAGTTGCGTTCAATGCGCCTTTTTTCGCTTTCATTGTGCACAGCACGGGCCTAACTGAAATCGGACAGCAAACACGTTGAACGCTCGTAGAACACGTGAAGACGATGCAATGGATGTTTCCTTCATGTCGATGACAACGCGGTAGCCACAAAACTGACATACGCTTCAAACGAATTTTAAACAAACCATATTCTTTTACAATTGTTTTTAGCATACTAGGTTCTGTAAAGTGTGGTAATGTATGCAAAATTATGGCAAAATATTGTCAAACTAGCAAAAACTTTATGAGCAAAGCCTACGATTACATAGTCGAAATAGCCGAAATCGTGTCAACACAATCCAAACCAATACAATTGAAGCCATTTGTTCTAAAGAAGTAAACTGATGCTGGAGCGAGAGCGACTATATTTAAAGCGCAAAGGTTTGTTTCATTCCATTCTTATCTTCTTGAGGTAGTAAAAAAACAGTTCTTACAACAACGCTGCTTCTTTGAAAAGCGTCGCAACCATATTTTTTATTGGGTTAACGTTTCCGACAGGTGTATGTCTGCGGATCATAGCAAGTACGGTGGGCATTTAAAGATATAGACCGTTTTAGCAGCCGTTTGATCTGAGTACGCCGTGTCCCTAAATCTCACCTTCGTCGTGTGGAGAAAACACGAACCGCTTGAGCTTGTTGAAAATTATTAACTCACTGGGATGTGCGTAGCGTTCCGTATCCTTTGTCTTTATGAAACGTATTTTACCAGTTCTCGCCAAGTTGAGATTGCTTTCAAAGAAAGTGATCATTGTGGAAATACCGCAATGCAGTGCTACATGGCAGTCGTGTAACAGTGGTGAAAATGTTCGCGTATGTCGGAACGCTTATCGATGGCTTTGATGAGTAGGTTTCTGGCACTTTAGTGGCTGACGCGGGAAAATTCGGAAAAACACAGCTGTGCGCTTAGTTTTTGTATGCAGTCGTATACCATCTCGATTTCCGTCATGTAACTGTATCTGCTAGATGTAACTGTGATAATGAAAATACAAATGTGATTGAAAGTTGTGCAGCTGCAAATGTATTTTAAGCTTGGCTAGGAAGCAAAATATAAATGTGCATCCACCTCCCAACTAGTGCCATCATGGCCATCTGATACTCCGTAAAGCTTGACACATTAGGTGAGGAAAGCAGCAGAGTGCTTTTATTCTTGACAAGCCAGCAAAATGTATCGGATAGATTAAGTCTTCAAAGTGAACGTTTTATTAAATGCGAAGCATTTCTTAGCAAACCCAAGACACTTTGAGCGTTTCTATCTATCTGTCTATCTAGCCGCCTACGCCTGGGTGCTCTCGTGGTCGCCTCCTCAGCTTGGTGTAGACCAAAAATGGCATGGGAGGGTAAGAGGGTTTGACGAATATGACTGTCTGGTCATGACATGAATAACGTCAAAATCCTGTTGCGTACATCGTCAAGCCCTTCCCTCCAGACACGTGTGGCACATACCCGTTACCACAGGCTACGGTAAGCGGGCATGCGCCACTTGTAATTTGACAGTTTATATCTTCTCAGGAACTGCGAGAACAGACATTGTAATTTAGGTGAGAGAGTGGAAAGAAAAACTGACATAGGCAGCGTTGACCTAACGAATGCGAGGCACAAATCAAGATCCCAGTAGGAATTGAACCCAAGCATTCTGCGTGGCAGTGAGGTATTCCACTGCAGAACCACGCCACGCCTCGAAACTGCTTTGGAAAAAAGACCCTGTGCAGGGGTAATGTCGGTACAACGTCAACTGTGGTTGCAGTGCTGGCTATCTAATTTTATAAGAAAGCAATGAACATTACATATGTACTTCTATGAGACAGGCATCATGACGGGTTAACATCAGTTGTGGTTCCAGTGTTGGCTCCGCTTTTATAGAAGTATACTAATAAACATTACATTTGTATTGCTATGATTCAGCAAGCTATATTCAAGTGTTGCTTGACCATGAAGAAATGCGCGAACGAAAGTTACATATGATATTCACATCATCACACCATAAAGTGCACTTCATTTCAACAATACTGCCTTGTGTACTCTAAAGTGAGTGCTGACGTTACACAAGACCATAAGTTACCTTTTAATGCCGGTGTAGCCGACGTGCCTGGTGAGGCCACGATGTGTGCACAACTACTACGTTGACAAAAATATGTCGATCCACCTCGTGACGCTTGGCTCAAAGCCAACAAATGCAGCATAAACAACTGCTCGCCGATTGCTTCGCATGGAACTGATTCCCATGAGGCGTGGGATCTGCCGAATATAAAAAAAAAAATTTAATTGAGTGTATCACATTCCATAATGTTTATTGGTGATGTGTTAGAGGGTCTCTAAACCACTTCCGATATTTTTTTTTATCATTTCAAGTAAACATGCACATGGAGTTCAGAATGCTGTCATGATCAACATTGCCAATTTTCACGTCTACGTGTTGGTTGCAGACTCATGCACAACCGCAACACCACAACTAAATTTCTACCGCTGGGTGGTTTAGAGGCCTTTAACCTTTTCGCTCCCATTGACGAGTATAGTCGTGAGATTTTGTACCAAAATGACCGATGACGACTATACTCGATATCAACAAAAATTGGTCCCACGTGGAACCAATGGTGACTACACTCGTCCTAGTTGTGTTTCTTGACGCTAGATGGCCATACTTGTCCATGTTGTACCATTTGTGTCTCGGCTTTCATTTTATAGCCATCTTTCGTTGTACTGCCATATGGTGAAGCCATCTTTCAGTTATCTTTTTTTACACAGTTATTGAAATAAAGGAGCCGCATTGGATTGAAAGACTGGTGCCGTTTTATTCAGAAAAAAAAAAGCTCTAAAAGTTCAGCGAAAAAATTTTTGGCCAATAGTTGGTACAATTTTCTTCTTTTTTTACGGTAGCGAAAGGGTTAAAGCACAAATGTACAGTCAACCACAAAAGTTTACAGACCACGTGAGCGTGTGCTATAATGCCTGACCATGCCACCTAGCAGTGTGCCACTTACTGTCTACTGCAGCGCTAGGTCGAGAATGCACCATTTTATTCATTGACATATCAATTGTCTACTGCCATGCAGCGCATTGTTAGTTCATTGTTTTTACGCATAGCGCTAATATGCAGGAAGACTGTCACACTTTTACTATGATAGCAGAATCACAGCAATCATGGTGCGCCTTGAGTGGTGTGCTGTTGGGTAGATATTAGTATGTGTGAAGGGTTGCGACTGATAGCAGTTATATTAATATACTGCTTGAGAGGGAGAATCACACGTAGTCATGACTGCCGAGGAGCACGTTGCATTGTAATTGAGAAAACTAGACAATATTTGTGCCCATTGAGGAAATAGAAAGGCTATCGATCAAGGGATGGATGCGCCTTGGGCGTAGCACTGTTGTCGATTGCCTCTGGCGTAGCAGAAATGTCGTGAAGAGGCTGTTGGCTACATGCTTGTGTGGTCCGTAAACCATTACAGTTTACTGTACTTTGATTTAGTCACATATTAAATAAGCTCTGGTGGTATAAGTTAATCTGGAGCCGTCCAGTATTTGTCAATGCCTGGCACTCCTTTATGTCTTCAGACAAATATGGAGGACTCCGTATTTCTCTGAGGACTTGGGTTAAAGCAGCATTGGCTAGGACAACTTAATATCAAGATGCCAGGAAGCTTGCAATCATAACAGGAAAATAATGGGCTTGTTGCACAGAAAAGCACACAGTGTTGAAAGAAATCATTTGTGTTCAAACCATTGGAGGTGATTGTCAAAGTAAGCAATATCTTGTGTGACTATTAGGATGTGTGACAATAAGAGGTTGCACACACTGCTGCAACTTGAATAGGTCCTCAATAAAATGGTTTATTAAACATTTACCTGGAACTTCCGTAAATGCTATTGTGAAGCACATCTCTGTGGTAGCATCACACCCGCTTTCTCAATAGTCATGGTGGCATCGTGTCAGCTGTAATCTTTCATTTGTTGCAGTTCATGCTCCCTCTCTTCCTACTGTTTGGTGACATTGCTGCAACATTCTGCTTTTGCACTGCACTGTTTTCTCTCTTTGACTTTCTGGTATTTGGAAGTTCGCTTGGGCACCACCATTTCAATTGCCTGATCTGTTGTAAATAATCTAGTCATTTTCTGTTTTGTTGATGCTTTGGAAGGCACAGAGAGGGATGTTTTTCGGTTGTGCTCACGAAGGCTACTGAACACCAGATCAGTGCTCAGGGAGCTGCTGGGCTTGATGTCATGCTGTCACTGGTAGCTGGAGCAATTCCACTGCAACCAAGTAGCACATGTGTCGGTGCAACAGGTGCCATGACGCCATTGCTCCATATGGGGATGAATTGGCTATTTCTCCACGTGTGGAGAAATTGTTCAGGGATTTCCAGTTAGTGATGTCAGAGCATTCGTCAACCAGTTTAGGCACGATGCATTGCTCTTGTGCCCTGGCACTAGCCTCTCTGATTCATTCCCTACTCCTTCCCGCTAACAATACCCTCTCCCAGGCCAGATGGACACTAAGAAGGGAAGGGGGTATGAAAACGAGTTTATTGCTTAACATTTCAATGAACATTCCGGCTTGAAGCGCACAGGCTACAACACAGTACTACAACTGCAAGGTTCCAAAATTTGAACCTTGTATTCAAGATGTGCTTCACAGTCTGTGCTTTACAAGATTTGACAAGGCAGCCGCTGAAATCATCAGCATCTGTCAGTGACATTGTTTCTCTCACATTGTCTTAGCACAGTTGGCACATTGTTAGACCGCTGTGGCCCAGAGACAGCCGAATGCACCCTGCGCTAATCTATTCAAATCTTGCAAAAGATTAATCGTGAATTCCATTGGCCGATTCGGAGCACTTCCGGTAGCAGTTTTTCTGCTCCATTCGGAGCAAGTCTGTTCCATTGGCTGATTGAGAGTGCTCCCTGTATGTTTCATTGGCAGATCTGGAGCAGCTCCGGCGCCAGATCCACTCCACGGAGCAGCTCTCTCTACTCCGCGAAAAGCGGCGGATTCGACCGGAAGTCGCAAGCTCCCCGCGCGTGTGCAGAGCGTGGCGTACCGCGTGTGCGATGAAATGTGCTGTCCGACCGCGCCTGTTCTCTCCGCTGGCGCCCATGAAGGCGAAAACGGCGCGAACCGCGAGAAATGCTGGGCGCTTGCGAAGCAGGTGTGCGCTAGTGCCCCCTACCGTTTGCTCTGACGAGGGCGCTTGTGTTCCATTGGCAGATTTCCTTCGGATGCTCTCCACGGAGTGGAGTGCTCCAGCGAAGAGTTCGTCGGCCACTCCGAATCCGCCAATGGAATTCACCATAAGTATCACCACCCTGGTAGTCCCAGGCCTTCACAAGCGGCATTCACAGGCTGCTCTGAAGTCTTGTGCTTTCAAGATATGCTTCACAAGCTGCAGACTCACTAATGAACATCATATGCACAGTAAAGTGCACTCATAGCTTGTGTGTCTGCAGCTAGCTAGATGGAAAGAATTTCACAGTTTCTTCTACATTTCTGGTATTTGTGATGTTATTACCTTAGAAATTTGACCTTGCACTAGTTAAGGGGGTACAGGTCTATTTATTTCGACTATTTATTTTCAGCGTTAAAGGTCTGGTCCTCAGAAATGCAGCCAAGCCTCGCAGCCCCTTGAATGGCTTAGCAGCTTTTCTACAGCCAGTTTAAATTTTGTTTCCAGTTATACTGTATTGTGGCATCATTACCCACTAGTTTATCATGTGAGGAGAGGAGATTGCGGCATTTTGATGCTCACACTGGCTTGCTCGGTCATGTGCTATGCTGCTACATTACTCCGCACAACAAATGGCAGCATCTGACGCTATCGAGCAAGCTAGAGCGATGGCCAGAATGATGTGGTGTGCTGCTTTCATGTGTTACCTTCTGGGTCATGATGTCATGATATGGTATAACCTCTGGAAATAAGACCGAGACCTACTGTAGAAGTTATGTTCAATTATTCATCAAGACCTCAGGCTTGAAGTATTCTATGTTTCTGAAGTCCCAGTCCTTCAGTTATTGCTAAAAACGAGAGAAAGAAAAGGAAACTACAAAATATTGTGTCAATACTCCTTAAAAGTTACTGCTTATATATTGTGTAGTGAAGAAGAGGAAGAAGCTACGCTCGGGCGTCTGTTGCTGTGCGCATGATCTGTGTTACTGTTGGACCGGCGCTACTTCGACTGCACAAGTCGTCAGTGCTTTATTAATAAATCGTCACATGACATTTCTTTTAAAATATTTTTATTAATGGATTTAAAGCTGATCCATAATATAGCATATTCTTGCACATTTGAATTAACCTTTTACTGAATTTGTGTAAACACTGCAAAATAAGCAGTTTGTGGGAGGGGAATTGTAAATTTACAGGTTCACTTGATGCAGGACACTAGTCATTGATCTCTGAGAAAGCCCTGAATTTCACAAGGCTTACAATGAAAATAATGACAATGTTGTAGCCTGTCTAATAGCCCCCATACACTTTATTTATTACAAGATTTAAGTTCTGTTTGCTACACAATATCTCATTTGCACCTTCATCCAGGGGAGCAATGAGTTCGAGGCAGCAGCATGAGGAACATTTGGTGAGGCGAGGGATCCATGACAGAAGGAGTAGTCATCACGATGCTGATATAACCGATTCTTGTGATGATGCTGAAGACCAGACAGACAGGGCTGAGCACGTATCTACAGATGCTAACATTGAGGAGCCATTGGAGCAAGAGTCACATGTAAGTGTCTCCATCTACATAGTAATTGGACCAAGACACCACTCCAGGGTAATATCAGAGCTTGAAGGGATCCGAAGTGAAACCTGCTACATTTCAACAAAAATCGCATAATTTGTGCTGTGCATGCATGAAGGTGCCATTTTTATGGTCTTTCGGAGAAAAACAAGCTGGCAGATGCTGTAAATCTATATTCTAGTTACCATTATAATTTTTAGTGGCCATAGGAGCAGACAGGCAAGAGCTACGTACAGTTTAAAAAAATCTCTCAAGGCCATTACAACAGAGAATATTATTCGATTGAGCTAATGAAGATGAGCAGGTAGATCGCACTTTCCACCCCTTGATGGATTCACTTTACAATAATGTCCATACCTAACCACCTCGCAATACAACTTAGCCTGTTGCTACCATTTTGCCCAGCTGCAAACACAAACATACAGTGCCTCGTAAATGATTACTTCAGAATGATGTGCGTTCTTTGCCATAAGGTTTTGCTTTCTACAAATAGATGGCAGTGTAAGCTTGCATGTTGTTCCAGAGCTTGAGGTTCTGACCCAGACGATGCTCGGGAGGGGCGACATGGAAGCCGAATTTGCCGTGTATTGTGGGAGGTCATAGATAAATGGTTGGGTGTGTCCATATAAGAACAAACATGAGGTCACCATTCCCTTTTTGGATGAAATTTACTCTAGGTGCAGGTTTTAGACCCAGGACAATGATTTCATGGTTAGTATAGTGAAAAGAAAAATTTGTTCACCTAAAAAAAAATACGCTAATTTCGGCCTCAACAGAAATGCCTTTCTACAAATTTCTCAATTTCTGAACTTTGAGTGCACCTAGCGAAAAATAGGTGCACTTCTTGGTCACAACATTTATTTCCAACAAAGAACAAGTGAAATTCAATCTTATGAGTATTTTATTTCCCTTTGCTGTGGAAGGACTTTTGAGCGAAAAAAATCACAAATGTGGGAAACTGCACAGAATACCTCTATTTCAAGAATTCATTCCTGCAGACAAGTTAAACTGAGGATAACAAAACTCAGTGAATATTGAGTTTGGTATTACCCTTTCTTTGGAGATAATTTTCGTGGGTTTTCCACACACTGTTGTATTTTAAGATTGTGGTGAAACATATGTGGTTTATCAAAATTGGCAGTTTGAAAATTCTTTTCTCCAGGCCATTTTTAATTTTTTTTTAAGTCTCTATGATTGAAGTCAGAGACATTGTCTACCATTCTGTGTAAAAAAATGTTGCATTATTTGAGTTGCTAGCAGGTTGTAATACGTCAAATGGGACCAACCCAACCTCGGGTCCACGACACCACTATTGCGCTCGTCGAAATTCAGTTTAAAAGCTTTTAGTGTCAAACTGCTTGATTTTAATAAATATCTGTGCATGCTGTGACATGCTTTATATATGCATGTTTTTCTGTGAACATGGTGCACGTGTACCAGGTGTTCAAAGCTAAGCTTTCTGATTTTGTTAAAATTAAGCACTGAGAAGAATGTGAAAATCACCTTTGCAGATAAGTTATGTATCCAGGGGGACACAAAGTGAGACAATAATTATCGCTGTCAGCCGCCCAATTAACTAAGATTGCATAATGAACTTTTTAACGGTTGCAGCAAACGGTCATGTTTGTATTGAAAAGTTGGGGGCAGTCGCGTTTCTACACAGTTCCACTTGGAAGAATTGTTCTAGCATGTCTGTGCCCCGAGATATCCCGCTGCAAAGTTTAATTGCGGTTTGTATGATTATGCATGTAAGACGGTGAGGATCGACACAATGTTCTTCCCCGATGTGCCGTGGCAGTTGCGAGCAGCCGGTAGCAAAAGGGTAACCGCAGTGACTCCACTCCTGCGCCAACTGCGCCAAAGTGCGCCAAATTGCAATTACTGCGCCATCCTGATAATATCGACGAAATTTGCGCCAAGCTGCGCCAAAGTCTTGGGTTTGGGGGCGTCTATCACCGGCAATTGCACCGCCAGCGCGTCAGAACATGTGCAGCTCGATCTTGGGGCTGCCAATAAAGTCGCAATCATGGACCAAGAATTATTCCGCTGAATAAATAGCGCTCGCGCGTGCGTTCCGAGTAAGCCACGATGCCATGCACGGTGCCGACGCAGCTTCTGTTCTGCAAGTCGGCTCGACAGCAAAACGCGCTCTCCGCAGAGGCTCGTGACGTTTAGGCCTATCAGTAGCGAGAAAGTGCGACGGCGATTCATCGGCGGACGTCGTCTGTTCCAGAAACGCTGCTGATAGCTCGTTTCAAGCGTCGCATGGCACGTAAGGAAAGCAATGTTCAGTAATAACTACATGAGTGCCGCTAAAATGTCTGTCACTTCTGTTTCCGGACATCGCGGAATGAAATCTGGGATCGCTCGCAGTAGATATATGGGACAATATCGAATTTTCCTTGCTTCGCGTTTATGGAAGAGTACGTGAACGGTGGAAACGCGTTGACACTTTTCCTCAGATATACTTTATCTATGGATCTTCATCCAGAACAGCTTTTTCGTAATTCCTTCCGCCAGCACGTCCGAGTTTGTAATCACTCTGCGGTAAATACCCCCTAAAAGGCCCTGCCCTTTCGAGCTCACGTGCTAGGGTTCCAATACGAATTTTTTGCTTGCTTTTTTAAAAATGTCATCTCATTAGTAAAATCATATCTCCTGGTCGGAGCAGCCGCAAATGCGCAGCTGTCAGTAGCGGGCCCGTCGCTGACGGCCCACAGTGAAGCGGCTACGCCATGTTACACGTCCGCCCCTCGCTTTCGGGGGTCAATAGCTAACGGTTAAAAAAACCCAGTTTCGCTTATGAGCGAAGCAATGAATGCGATACCAAAAAATTGTATTGTGAAACGAAGTAAGACTAGCAGCTAACTCTTTTGGATCCGATCTCGCGTAACTCAACAAAACGCTGGTTTAAGCGAATATGGCCCCTCCAGGAACCGAAGCGTTTTCTTACTCTGAGTTCTCTAAACGCGAAGTAAGCGTTGAAGGCACAGCAAGTTTACGAGCCGTCTCCTGATGACTCGAGATAGCGCGCGCGCAAGCGACTGCGCCCTTTGAACGATGCGCCCCCCCCCCCCTTCCGCTCCGCTGGCGTCCCTTCATGCTCCTTACGAAAGACGGGTGGGGCGTTTCCTCTTTGTTTGATGAGCAATCGACGGCAGGCCCGCACGCGGGAAGATGTTATCTCATGCGTTGTCCGTGCGGCGGAGACAGACGGCCGGCTAGTTTAATCTGCGCTTCAGCCGCGTTCGTCGCCAGCGCTCGCGAGCTTTTACCCGCGGCTAGAATGCGCGTGGTGATGTTAATAATTTAGACTTTATACGGAAAATTACAGCAACGGCGACGGCAAAAATCCGCCGAGAGTGTCCATATAATTGCTGTCGCAAGGGTCAATGTACGGGGCAGATTTTGCGCCCCCCCCTCTTAGGTTCTTTCAGAGGCCACGGATGTGGAAATTTCGCGCAAAGAAATCACAAGGGGAGGGTTAAGGGGAGCGCGGTTAAGCCCCCCCCCCTAATCACCCTCTTAGGTGATTAGGGGGGGCTCCCCCCCCCCCTGTGCGCACGCCTATGCTCCTGAGATGATTTTTTCCATGAGATTTGCAATGAATCGAAATATTTCTAGCCTTCATAAGAGCCCCATAATAATACTCAGGTGCTTGAATGTTAAAGGGGTCATGAAGCACCTCTTGGGCTTGAAAAAACACAACCTGCGGAAAGCTGGCACGGCTATGAACTGCTCTGCAAAATATTACAGTCGTGCGCGTCGCGTAAACCCCACAAGCGGAGCGCGAATTTGCCGTTTCCTCAGGCGCCCTCTTTTCAAACAGAGGCCTGTTCTCACTCTCGTCGGTGGGCGGGGCGTCTGCATGCGTACGTCGCGGAGACATAGCATGCTTATTGGCCGATAGCCGAATGAGATGCGCTTCTTGCCACGGGGTGCCGCCACTTGCCCGCGCGCTTACTTCTCAGTCTGCTATTTTTACACGGTAGCCGCACTCGCGCATGCGAATCACAGCGGGAGAGCGATCGCGTTTCATGACGCGCGCTGACGTGACTTCTTACCCCCGTGCCATCCCTCCCTGTCTAGCTTCCAGTGCGCTCGTCGGCACGAGAAAAGAGAGAAAGCGCTGAGAGCGTGCGCCAAACCCCCGTAACTCCGCTGATTCTTGACGGATTCTAGAAATTTTTGCGGCAATCGATTCGGGAGGCAGTAAACTCCTATACTAACGTCATTAGATCATTACTTGGAAAAGTGGTTCATGACCCCTTTAATGCAATATGCTTCTGTATTGCACTCCAGGATGTAAAATTCGCTGCTCCATATGCTCCCAGATGCAAAATTATCTGCTCCAAAGTGCTCCAAGATGAAAATTTTGCTGCTCCAAAGTGCTCCAAAACGGAAATTTTGCTGCTCCAAAAATTGCTCCAAATCAGAAGTCCTCGGTAGCATCACTGTAACCGTTATCATCTTTGCCTGAGCCTTCGACCCGTGGTCAGATTAAATGGCGCACGCAACTGCCGTGGCACATCGGGGAGGAGCTTTGCGCCAGTGCTCACTGTCTTGCATGCGTAATCATGCAAACCGCAATTAAACTTTGAAGCGGGATATCTCGGAGCACAGACGTGCTAGAACAATTCTTCCAAGTGGAACTGTGTAGAAACGCGACAGCCCCCAACGTTTCAATACAGACAGGCCCGTTTGCTGCAACCGTTAAAAAGTTCATTATGCAATCCTAGTTAATTGGGTGGCTGACAGTGATAATTATTGTCTCACTTTGTGACCCCCTGGATACATAACTTATCTGCAAAGGTGGTTTTCACATTCTTCTCAATGCTGAATTTTAACAAAATCAGAAAGCTTAACTTTGGACACTCAGTATATTCTTGCTGAGATACGTGCAATTGAAAAATCCGTTTTAAAAAATTCTCTTCTAGGCATTCAAACCAAGTCATACGAAGCCAATATATCCTGACCTCACAGCCTATAAGAGGAGGCTGTCTATCCCCAGAACTCCTTCACCACCTAGACGCAAGAAAGAGCCACCACTGCAGAACCAGAAGGCACTCTATTATTTTTGTGTAATTTCTGTTGTCTGTGCGCTCATACTAATTGTGCAGTACCTGTTCAGTGAACAACCAATGCATGTGTCATTGGCTGATAGGCGCCTAGGAACATTGCGAGAACATCTTCGTAAGCTGAAGGACACTTTTGTAGCACAGCCTGAATATAATTGGCAGATCATACGTAGCTCTGTTATGGACATGATTAATGACACTGGTGTCTACTCAGGTCCAGCTGTGATCACGTTTCTCGCATCTGTTAAAAATGAACGTTTTGCAACATGTCTTTCCCAACAGGTAGCAACTGCCTTGTCGTACACTTTTGATGATGGTGGAGATTATGGAACTATTGCTGCTGATGAGTTGTCAGTGTCCGAAGATGTTGCAAGGCACATTATTGAGAATCGGTGCAAAGAAGTGGTAGAGATGCGGAGACGACATATAATAGTTGCGTCACACCTAGAACAGTGGAACCCTGATGCAGCAATGATGCTGCACCCCTTGTGTGACCAAGAAAATGCTTTGTACAAAAACGTGACGTACATTCTAACTGTCTTCACCAAGCATGAAGATGTGTCTGGCCAAAGGGAGAGAAAAGAGTATGATCGTCTTGCTGAGAATGCACTTAACAATGCTTGGGAGTCTATGGACACTAACCAACGGCATGCCATCATAAGTAGGGTGACTGGCAATGTTGTGTTAGTGCGAGAAGACTCTTCATTATGTGCATCACCTAGCTAGGAAACTGCTTGAGCAAGTACCGTTTCCAATCTGATGACTGTGATGGCTTTTATGCCTTGAATGTGGTGTGACAAGCTAGTGGCATGCTGAGAAAACATTGTAGGCCTCTTTCACTGTTGGGGAAAGTGCGCATAGTGAAATTTTGTTATAATATTTAGCGCACATTTGAAGTAAGAAACACCAGAAAATATTTCCCTTTGTACCTGTTGAAATACTCTGTGGTAAGAGGCTATAGTGATCTCCCCATTAACATGGGTTACCAACTGAAGGCTTGCATTGTATAGTGGTGGCCATCTTGCTGGACATGATAGGAATTGATGCTTTTTCCATATTGGGGCAGACTTCCCATCATCACATGTTCAAATTTTTGCATGGTGGCAGTTGCTACATCGGCCTAATTGTGTTGATCTTTTTGCAAGGCACAAATTTGGCAAACAGACCTGCTGGCAAGACTTGAATTTGTAGTCACAAGGAGCTGAGGCATATGAACAGGTGAATGTTATGTTTTGACAATAGCCAGCAGGTGAATGTTGGTAAGGCTGTTTTATCCCAGCAAATGTGAAGTGTTTCAGTTTTACTTTTGCAAATTTGTTGCATGCAAAACTTGAGTAGTTAATGTAATCATGGCACATTATGTGTTTTTAGTGTGCAGCTGATGCAGTTGACGTAGCCGGTGAGGTGCTGGAATTACTGTGCCATTTATTTGTACAACAAACTGTGTATAAGAAATTATTATTGTTCAGTAAATAATGTAAACTGTTATTACAAGTATCCATATTTCTTTTTTCTTTTGTCTTATCATTTTGAAGCATGGTTCTTTGTGCTTGCTTGACCATGTTTATTTCGGTTTTTGTCAGCTTCCTTGCTTTCATTGGGATGCTTTTAATACCACATAATATACTTTTGTAAAAGCACACTGCAATACAAATCGCGGTATCAGAACATAACCAGGTGTTGCACATTATTGTGGGTGCCAAGTACTGCAGATTTTTAATGTGTGGCCATTCGCTACAAAATTTCACTTTGGTTAAGTGGCTGAATTGTAAAGGAGTTGGTGATTGTTTGAAATATCAAGCATCCACCACCATGTCATCTGCTACCAAAAGCTTGCATGTCGCATGTACTGCATTTGCTTATGCTTGCAACGTATCGAATGGAAGAAAGTGGTGAACTGGCTCTTGGAGCCGCTTTTTCTAACGTTTTGTGTTCTTTTTTTTCTCTCTCTTCAACTCTCACTTGTCACCATCATTCACATGCCATACATGTCACCACCATTGATGAAATCTCCCTCCCACCACTCCGCATGCTAAGAGCAATGGGAAGAGAAAAGGCACCTTGTAGCAAAGATGTCCTGCAAGCCATATAGTCAGATAAAAGACAGAGTTGCTGATGTGGTGCACTGTACTGACAAATAGATTAGCTCAGCAAGTACAAAAATGTGACAAGTGACTGGCATAATAAGGGTAGCAATATGCATGCAGACATGTTTACAGAAAAATTGAATATTGTAACGGCGCTTTGGTATACGTACAATTTCACAAACTATCGATAAGGGAATGTGAAAGTGCCTGCTGTTTAATTCCTCGCAGTGACATACCATGGTCAAGTGCAGGAGTGGATCACATGTTGAAAAGTAATGATTGTTGGGTGTAAACTTAAAGGTGCATGAAAATGTCGTAATGGCAACTCTAAGACAAGCTTAATTAGCACTTCATTGGTAAAACTCTGGGCAATATATGAAATTCCATTTGTGGCATCAAATTTTGCAAAACCAAAGGATCTTCATGTAAACATAACTAAACCAGGACGGCAGGTGAGGGAAAGTTCGATGACGCGACACTAGCAGCAGACATAAATCATGATTAACCAGTTGCACGTGTCAAAAGAATGTATCCCTGCACTCTGCTTGTCCTGACCGGTGCCTGCACAAAGGCACCTCACAGACTAGGGAGAACACTAAAAAAAAATGCACATGCTTTCTGTAAAACACAACTTTGCCATGATGGGCTTACACTCGGGTGTTCAAGACTTAAGACGTGCGATGCGGGGTGTTGGCCTGGTGGCTTACATGAGATGGAGACTGCTGGTAAGTCTACAGTTCACCAAATAATGAAAATGCAGCCAGAGCTCGGTTCACATTATTAAATACAAAGCATTTCTTGGTGAACCAAAGGCACTTTGAACATACTATTTATCTGCCTATCTGTGTGTCTGCCTGCCTGCTTGCCTGCCTAGTTCCTCATTCTCTCACGGCCATAGGTCAGCAAAAAATGTGGAGCTCACTCATGAAATATATTTCGCCCTTAGAGCTCACTCAGACTAGGCCACCCTACTCAGACTCACCAAAATTTTCCGCACTCTGACTCACTCAGACTCGCGGCTCTATCTGAGTCTGAGTGAGTCAACTCATGAGGCCGTTAGCGTATAATTGGCCATGGTGTCAACACTTTTTAACACCAATATCTAGCATATTTGGTGCTCTACTTGGTGCCTTTTGATCTCGAACCCTCAAATATGCATTATCAGTGTGTTGCAGTGCAGTAAGGACATTTTTATTGAAAGTGGTGACCCACACAAGATATTTTTATCGAGAACTTCCTGTGATATGATTTGCCCCCCCCCCCCCTTTGTTCTACATAATTGAGCTGGCGTATGAACGCTAGTGCTTTGATGTATGTTTGAGTTGGTGGGAGTATAAACATGAGCCAACACAAGGCTGATGGTAATGCTGAAGTTGCGTAGATAGAATGATAGGTCGGCAGAGAAATATGGAGCTCATTCAGACTCGCCAAAATTTCCCGCTACTGGACTCACTCAGACTCAGATTTACTGAAATTTTTCTCAGCCGGACTCACTTGGGCTCAACTCACCAAAATATTGCTCACCCGGACTCACTCAGACTCGTGGCTCGATCTGAGTCTGAGCGAGTCGACTCATGAGTGAGTTTGTCGACCTATGCTCACGGCCGTTTCATAAGCTTGATATCTACCAAAATTAGCATAGCATGACATGAGCATGTGACGAACATAAATGATGGGCCATAACATGGAAATCATGCGATGTACACCATGACACACAGGGCACAGTCCTGGTGCTCTCACAGTGGTTTCATTGATTTTATATTACATAAAAATTAGCATGGCATTATATGAGCATATGGCAAACGTAAATGAAAGCTCACAACATGAAAATTATGTCATGCATTTCATGTATGTCATGATATACATTACATGGTCTTGGTGCTCTTGCAGCAGTTTTATTAAACTGATGTAAGCCAAAATTGGCATGATGTGACATTAGTGCATGACCAATATGAATTATAGACCATGACATGAATAAAGTGGCTGACTGGGCTAGTTGGTTGTGCATACTTAGGGTTAACAGCGCAAAAAATAACACACGGCGGACAGGAAAAAGACGAGACAAGCGCTGACTTCCAACTGAATTTTTATTGACAAGAATGCTCTAATATATACCCGGGTGAACAGAAAAACAATCGGTAACAGAAGGTGAAAACCTAAGCAAAGATACGAAATAACTATACATCAACTATCACTGGGCCTGCTACGCCGACTCGCGCATCCCAAAAAACAGAGCTCCCTGTCTGACAACTCTGTTTTTGGGATGCGCGAGTCGATGTAGCAGGCCCAGTGATAGTTGATGTATAGTTATTTCGTATCTTTGCTTAGGTTTTCACCTTCTGTTACCGATTGTTTTTCTGTTCACCCGGGTATATATTAGAGCATTCTTATCAATAAAAATTCAGTTGGAAGTCAGTGCTTGTCTCGTCTTTTTTCTGTCCGCCGTGTGTTATTTTTTGCGCTGTTAACCCGAAGTATGACATGAATAATAGCATGACATGCATGTCAAGTGTGTCATGACATGCATAGCAAGGTGCCATCATGATGTCATAGTGGTCATTTCATTACCTTGCCAGATACTAACATGTGCATAAAATGATGTGTGTGTGATGAACGTGAACGACGGCTGATGACATGAATGTGCATTAATTACATGCGTGTCATTTGTATCGTAACATGAATAACACAAATGACGATGCAAACGTGAAGTCGTCATAGTTGTTTCGTTAGTATAGTATATAGGAGAATGTACAGTCGTGCTCAATATGACTTGCAACATGGGAGCGTGTCCTTGCGAGCTCGAAGACCACCCACGATTTCCGCTATCACATATTTCCACAACTAAACGCTTTCCTTACACTTGGGGATAATCCCAAATAAGAAATTATAATTTAGTTGCAGAAATCGGTGCAAATTGAAGCCGTGTGCAATCTTTCAACTTGTGAGGCCATTCGCTCCCGTGTTGCAAGTCATATTGAGTGCGGCTGTGCATGCTTGCATGCATGACAAAAATGCGATAGTGAACGACGTGTAATGACATTAATGATATGGCTTGTCTCAAAGCCAAGCAATGTGGTATATGCAGCTCCACGCTGACTGCTTTACATAACATCAATTCCCACAGTTACAACTTTTCAATCCTGGTGTAAAACAAGTCCGGAACGTGGTGTGCTTCCATTTGATGATCCAAGCAACAAATTTGCAGGCGATATACACATGTAAAAGCAGAAGTTATTGTAGCAAACAAAGTCCATTTGATTTGCCTGCACCACCTGAACGAATTCAGGAGATGCTGCAGTTTGCCATTCATTTCACTGGTCCAGTGCTGGTCAAACATTTTCCTGCACATTCCCTTCTGGACGTGTCAACATGGTGCAGACAAACAGATGCGAAGCTGCAGCGCAGGAAACGACGGAGCACCTGGATGTAGGTGCCATTTCCTCCAGAAAAACACACTACTACAGTGATCCCTGCAGTGAAATCGTTTTTCATAACCTCTACTTGTTTTACTTCATTTGCAAGTCATACTTGTACAGAATTGGCTCGGAATAAGCGGCTGTGGTAGTTTCGCAGCTAAGGTGTCGCACTGCTTAACTCGAGGACGTGGGCTCGATTCCCGGCCACAACAGTGGCGTTTCGGTGGGGGTGAAATGCAAGAGCACCTGCGTACTTAAATTTAAGTGCGCGATAAAGAACTCCACGTGGTCGAAATTAATCCGGAATCACCCACCGTGGCGCAGCTCAAGCATATTGTGGTGAGCATGGTGGTGAACACGAAACGATACAAAAATCACGTTACCCCTCAAGCGTGGCGCAAGCTGCGCACTCACTTCGTCTTTGCGAAAGCGTTAAGCAGAGGCAATAGACCTCGAAAGCTGGTATGGTGGCGCTGCAGATGGATGGGTGGATGCTACGAGTGTCCCCTTTTAACGGGCCGGTGACAAGTGTACCACCAGGCTCGACAAAAAAAAATCTATTTCCTTTTTCTTTTTTTTTTATGTTGGCTTAATGCCTCTACTTCCATAAAATCTATCTTACTACAGGAAAAAAAAAAACGTAATTTCTCAGCCCAGTTTTCTGCCCTTTACAGCAGACTGTACTTATTTTTTACCAATATTTATTTTTGCCCTTTCTCTCTAATTTTCTGCCACCAATTCTCTGTCTCTTACTTATTTCAATCGCGGGTGTGTTCAGCTTTCCATTGCTGTCCCTAAAACCCAAGGCTTCACGTAGGCTCATGCCCAAACGTACACTTGGGTAGATATCTCCACATTCAATCAGAACACGCTCCGCCGTTTCCTTATCTTCCCCACAGCATGTTCATTGTTTCTCTTCTTTACTGAATCTCGCTTTATAACTTAGCGTTCTAAGGCAACCCTATCTCGCTTCAAACAGTAAAGCGCTTCCCCTTGAACTGTCGTAAAATGCCTCCCTCCTTATTTCATTTTTACCCTTTCGGTAGTTACTCAAAGCCGGTTTTTTCTCCATAGCTGCCGTTCAGTAAATCCTCTCCACCTCTCTGACTTTTCGCTTAACACTCTTTGTTGACATATTGCTTACACTACCAGCCGTATATTTACTAGTGAGCCTCCTAGTCCTTTTTCTCCACTGGAACACCTTCTCTGCCCATCTACTCTCCTTCATATTTCTTAGCCTTTCTTCGAACCTTATTTTGCTCTGAGCTTCCATCTTCCCGTGAGCACCCAACGCGAGGCGTCCCACCCTAGCAAAAATGCCAATAGGATTTCCTATTGGTCCAATAGGAAATCACTATTGGTTCTATAGGACATCTATTGGAGCTGTATTGGTTGTATAAGACTTCTATGGGTACCAATAGACACCAACAGCCACCACCTAATGGTGTCTTATTAGACCAATAGAAGTTGTATTGGTCAAATAGGGGCTGCCTTTTGGTGTCTTATTGGACCAATAGGAGTTGTATTGGTCAAATCGGTGCTGCCTATCGGTGACTTATTGGGCCAATAGGAGTTGTATTGGTCAAATAAGTACTCCTATTGGTTTCTTAATGTACTAACAGAAGATGTATAAGGCCAACAGGAGTTTTATTGTTCAAACAGCTACCGCCTATTGGTAGCTGTTTGTAACATCTTATGACTGATTGAGCGCGTCGGACCCGATCCCGATCAAATTTCTTGATCATGATTGGCTATATACGCAAGCTGCAGACGGGATCAATTCACTTTTGATAAGTCTGATCCCGATTGAGCTTAATCGTACACCGTGAGACACCGTGTGCAGTTAGCAACTCACGCGACTAAAAGAGTTATATAAAAAGGCTGCGTGTCGACCACGGCGGTACGGTGTCTCCGTACATGCCGTGCGGTAAACGGGCACTATAGTAAAACACACTAAAGAAGAACTTGCGAAGGAATCGACAACACAGACACCACAGAATAATAATAAAGAAACCGCCATGAGATCACAACCGGCATAGAACCAGCCAGGTGACGAACAAAAAAAAAAAAAAGTGAGACGGTGCGCGGCAGTGCGCGGCGTGGCGACGCTGCATGTGTGAACATTTTTTTTTTACACGTGCTAAGCTTTAAGATAAGCTTTGGATAATATGTAAAGTTTATAACTATTTATGCTAAGCAATATAAGTAGTGCTGTAAAGATACAGGAGAAAGAATTGTGGATCTGCAAACGCGACCGACCGTGCGTTTGGCGCGCCATCCGCGCTCGGCCGATACGAAGACAAGCCCAGCCTGCGGCCAAGCTAAGCCAAAACGTTGTGTCTGTCGCCATAGCGCGCGCTTTGTGTGATCTCGATGCTTCACGTAAGCCTGCTTACACGATGTTTGCTTTAGTGTGCTTCCGCGACGATAACGTGAAGACTGTGTTCAGCGTGCACCAGATGGAGACGTTCTGAGCCATAAATGTCTTGGATTTTGACCGATTTCGACCGATTTCGACTCTACAAAGTGGCACCAAGAATAATGGCAAGACGAGCAACAAGGCCCATGTGCTCCGATTGTTTGGTGAGTTGAGTGGGCATGGTAGTTACTCCTATTTAGTATTTATTTGATATCACCTTTTTTTTGTATTCAAACTTGGGACGAAGCTGAAAGGTCGGGAAAACAAGTCCCTCGTCCTTTGTCTCCGGTATTTGATGACAGCGAGACCAGCAACGCCTCGATTGCAAGTCCACACGCTCTCAGAAGTTGAACGATTGAGCGCATATATTATTGCAGTTTGTTTTTGTGTTTGTCAGTATGCACAAAAAAACGTAGCATAGATTAGAGGTAAAGGACAGGCGCCCTGCTCGTGAGTGTAGTTGGAGTCTCGCAAGTCCTTTGTAAGTATTTACAACGTGCGTGTTAAGCCGAAAACGCGTTTATCGCCTCATAGTAAAACGCACTAGTCGATGCTGTTTGTGTGTTGTAGTGCGCGCCAATCGGCTTATCATACTTGTTCGACATAATGTTACAATAACCACAGAAGGCCACATGATAATTCATTATACAAAATGTGCATAGCATATGTACTGCACTGGTGCGATTTTTTATTTCATATTTTTTTATTTTTATATACTGCAGCCCAATTAGGGCTATCGCAGGAGTGGGTTTATTAATGTTGTTGGCTTAATTGCATAAGCACGTAACATGCAGCACGTGTGTTATATCCAACTCATTGCAGCCTGACTGCTGTGTTCGGCTTGCAACGATATGGAATCTAGGCTGCCTTTACTACTGTCTTACATATTACCGTTGCCTCATCGTGAATCTACCCTAGCTTAATTTATTTCATGCCATCTTTAAGTTGAGATTTAGTGGCACGCTCTAGTATGATAGTCGCACCACCATCGTGAATAAGAGCACGTCACAGATAGTAAGTGATTATTGAGTTTGCTGTAATTTAAGGACGAGTTTGCAGTTCATTCTTGGGTACAGCTCAAAAACACAGGACGCAAGCGTGTAAGCGGGATAAGGTGCTGCTTAATTTAAAAAAAAAAAATTTGCCCCTTTCTTTTCCTTCCTTTTTTGCCGCAAAATTTTGCCGATATACTGTTTTCTTCCACGCAATAAGCCACAGTTGGGTGTGTAATATTTCACTCAGTTTTTTGCTATAGTTCAGCTCCTGCAACATTGTGAACATGTGCAGTGAATTAAGGTCTAGATAATTTCTCACTGTGCCGTCTACTTTCTATACATTGCTTTGAAGGTAAACTTTAATTAAACATGTGTTACTGTTTTCTGATTTCATGGCTCTGTTTATTTACAGAATCTTTCAGGCACTTCCTCGAGTGCGGATGAGGCCCGCAAGATCGCCAACATCATCAAGGGCCAGAAGAAGCACTTGTAGTTTTGATTATGAGAATATATTTGAACATATGTCTCATTCATCCACTGTGATTATCATTGCAGGGGCGCTGCCACAGTGTGGGCCTTCTGCATGACGACAAGACACCCATAAAACACTTGCGCAAGACTAATTCTAATGGGGCTGAGAAGTGGGCAAATACAAAACTAATACAATGCCAGCAGGCAAATACAGAACCAATAGGCCAATATAATTCCAATTGGCTAATAGAGAACCAATACACCAATATAGGTCCAGTAGGCTGATATAGAACCAATAGACCAATAGCCAAATACAGTTCCAATAGACCTATAGAACCAATAGACCAATAGGTGTCAATAACCCAATAGGCTATTGGTTTTTTATTGGGAATTTTTGCTAGGGTAGTCCTTTGATTTACATCCATTCCCAATTGCACCTCTGCCCTCATGCACACCACTGAGTTCCCAAAAGTAAGCCCCGGAACCATTACACCCTTTTACAGACCTCAAAGCACCTTGTACCTATTGTACCCCCACAACGCTCTGTGCTTCATTATTGCAGCATTCCTATTTCCTTTTGCTGCCGAGGCTTTTTCCTGTACCTTCATGTATGTATCACTCTCATTTACCCATACTCCAAGGTACTTGTGTTTGCTTACCCTTGGTATTTCTTGGCCTTGTATTGACACCGTCTGATCACGGGGATCATTGAATACCATGAATCCACACTTCGTTACACTAAATCCTAGTCCAAGAGCTTCACCTTCCCTTCCGCATATATCCGCCAGCCGCTGTATATCATCTCGACTGTCCGCAAATAAGACGATATCGTCCGCATAATATAAACCTGGAAGCTTCTGCTCAATCATCGCGCCGCCCTGTTTGTGTGACAAATTAAAACCAATGTTGCTACCTTCTAGCGCTTTTTCCATACTCACCATGTACAGCATGAATAACAGTGGGGACAAAGGACATCCCTGTCTCAGTCCCTTGCTAACCTCAACATTCTCTTTGCTACTCATTCCTTCCCATTCTATGCAAACTGTATTTTCTCGGTATATTTCCCTTAAAAGCTGTATACAGTCGTCCCCTATGCCCACTTCTCATAAAATTTCCTGATTAACATCTTATCCTTTTCTCCCTGGCCTTTATAGATAAAGTTCATTCTACTTTTTTGCCAACTGTCCGGTATTTGTCTGTCCTTTAAGCATTTTTCTACGCCTGTCAACAATGCTTGTTTAGTGTTATGTCCTAGTTCGTTAATGAGGCTAATGGGAACCCCATCTAAACCTGTGGCAGTGTGCTTCGGAATTTTCCATTCGGCCTTTTTCCATTTGATATTCTCAAGTACTAGCTCTTCCTCGGTTGCTCTCCGCCACACTTTTACTCACCGGGGAAATCCCCTTAACGCTCTTTTTAAACGAATCGGCTGTTATACCTTTTGGATTTAGCCTAGCGCTTTGTACCCTTCCAATTGATCTCCTCCATCTACAATATATTGTTGCATTGTGACAGACTTCCTAGGATATTTTGGAGCCTTTATGTGGCTCCAAAATATCCTAGGTGCGGCCTCCTTTTTTTCGTGAATCTCTGTCACCCAGCGTTCACTTTCACCGTTAATTTTTGCCTCGACCAATTTCTGTACAATAGATTTTTTCTCTCAATATATTTCCCATATTTTCTTGACTTCGTCCTGCAGCCGCTTCTCCTTTTTTGCCTTTCTATGCTCCCGTGATGCTTCGAGTCTTCTCTCGATCGCTTCCCGAATTTTCTTGTTCCACCAACTTTTTGGCTTCCTCTTTCCTTTCCAGCAAATAGTAGCAAATAGGACACTCAGCGCCACCAGTAGCGGCCGTGCACGTGATCCCGTCGTGACATGTTGCCGGCGCTCTTTGCAATGGCATTGCGGAACGAGTGGCGCGCGGTCTGGATTCCGCAGAACTGAACTCCTAGAAAGATGTTTAAAACGCAAACCGTCGTCTTCACGGCAATGATCTTTACGTCGGCAGTCATATTTACGGCGTTAGGGAGGAAACCGTGTCATGAAAGGGGCCCTCCGAATTCATTGGCAAGTGTGTTGCTCAAATGAAGAGTGACGGCTAGGACATCCGCCTTCAGGTTATCAAAGTTTTATCAAGGTCTTATATTATTTAGATTAAATTAAGAATTTTATTTCGCGCGAAGAGCTTCCTTTGACTTAATTCTGCAACCGTTCTGTTGATAGTCGGTGTTCGGGCTAAGCAAGAGACGAGTTCGTTCCGTTCGTCTCACCTTTTAAGGCGAAAGCCTTAGATGCTTCATCAAACGCGAAATTTGACCGTTGGCGGCGTATCGCGTCCCGCGGCGTCGGGGACGAGTGATGCAAGGAATCATCATCACGAGATGACGTCACAGATCGCCAAAATTTGTGAAGTCATTATGACGTCACAGTGACGTGACGTAACGTCAGTGATGACATCATCATATCGTACCGTAGCTTGGTAAAATGTGATATGACTAGCCACCCTAACATGACGTGAGCCACATGTGTTCATTGGCGTTTTTACGTATAGACATAGGCGAAAAGTGCAAGGCAGTTCTGTACATGCAAGCGAGACGAAATTAATAAATGAATTCAACTGGCATTATTTTGTATTCGAAAAAATATTTGGACGTATGTTATTTGGAAACAAAATTCCCTACAGCACGAATGGCTCGTTTTTGGCATAATTTTAACTTAGTGATATTTGGCTTTGATGTAAGCCCAGACTAGGCGACAATAATTTAGTGTAGAAAGAAATAAGAAAGTTTTACACAGTTCGGTTCACAATGGTAGGCAAGACATGTCGGTGTCTGTGTAATAGTCCCATTATTCTGTTTAACTTTTCGCAAAGACACTCGACATGTTTCTTCCAAAGTAAATTTTCGGAAAATATAACTCCTAATGTTTCTACCTCACTTAAAGTCTTAATTTCTGCATTGTTAAAATATAACCTGCTTTCGAGATTTAGGACCTTATGCTTTGCGCGAAACATGGTCGCTAGGCACGCTTAATATAATACCCGCGATGCCGAAACGCGCACCATGGAAAAAAGCAGAATACTGGGGCCTGCCATAAAGACCAGATGCGCACAGTAAGACATCTTATCATGAGGCACGAAAAATGCCTGGAGTGTAGAACTCGCCTCAAAGCTCTTTTTATATCAGTATGCCCCATTCGGATAGTCTTAGAAAAACAATCTCCTCGTGAACGTTACAAGTTCCGCATTCTTGACGTTGTTATCGTCATTAATTTTTTTTTTTCGCACTACTGGGACTCTCAGATGGCCCATAATCAAGCGGTTCCATCGAACAATGCGGCCCGTCCGCGAGAGTGACGATACTTTCCTGGATCGAGGCACGTGCTTCACGCTGCTGTAGAGAAGAACAGATGCGATACTCTGAAAATATTCCGGTGATTCAACGCTGTTGTACGGTGCCGTCAACGGCTCCGGTAACCGGCTACCCGAAAATGTTAGGAAAGCCTACGGAAAGTTCTCTACTACCGGGATTGCAATGCGCATGCTTCGGCGCTCTCCATCACGCGGCGTCGTCCGAACTGACACGTGGTGATTATCGCAGTTGCACATCCCGCTGAACGAACGTAGACGTGTGCGCCGTACATAGTATACGTGGGATTTGTATACCTTTAGAGCAGTGGTTCTCAGTCATGGATGCATGTTTCGGGGACCCCTTGTTGACCGGTGAAAGTGACGAGGGACCCCTTGCAGTGAGAGAAAAAAAAGGGGAGGGGAGGGGGAGGTCATAAAATAACGCAACATGCAGCATGAAATAGGCGCCTTTTAAGAATGGTTCAACTGAAATGCCACGCCAATTCGATCTCAACAGCTTGTCAATAAGTTGTGCTGTATGCAGCCACATTCAAACTCTTTCTAGATATGTTTGCTCCTCAAATGTGCAAACCGAGAAAAAGTTTGCTCGCGTCATATGTCGTAGAAAACTGCAACAAAGGCTTTACAGCCATCTGATGAAGAAGGGTAAACGTGTGTCGGCTCCGTCGCAATGAAAGGTTGTTATGCGGTGAAGCATAACAAATACCAGACGGGGGGGCCGCTGTCACGGGGCCACCGAAAATAAAATGCTGTTTTTTTTGTTTTTTTTTTGAGGATGGGTTTCGCGAACATCTATGCTTTAGAGCTTCGCGTTGCCCGATCAAAGTATGAGTCAGTAAAACTTTACGTCACGCTACTTCTATGTTACACATACAAACTTTTAGAGAGCGCACAAAGCAATAAAGTGCAACTTGAGCGGCCGGTGTGTCCAATGCAAAGGTAGCGCCAATATTGTGATGTCACGGCTTCTATGTTCATTTCTCGGCGTGCTGCTTCGCAAATAATTGAAGCGAAGTGGTTTGGCACGTCTAATACTGCGGCTGTTCCAAGGCTCACGGAAATCGTCACGTCAGCTGGACGATAACGACGACAAGAACAAAGTCTCAGCCACCGGCAACATTCGCGCAATGAACCGAACTTTTCTAACTATTGATACTCTTCCTGGCTCCCTCGCCGATCGCCGCACTAGATCCGGGCCGTGGCTTGACGATCAACAATTAAGCACTCGCAGCGCTCGACATAGCAGACGAAACAGCAACGCTGACGGCATGGCAGAAGGTGGTCACGGACCGCCAAGTGCCCTATGAAATCGAAACTGCCAACGGTCGTAACATACGAGCATATAATTGAACATCGTCTCGCGCTGGGGCAAATGAGTTTCTTTGCCGCGATTAACAAGTCAGTAACCACTGATTAAGAGCAATAAACAGAAGTATCAGAAATTTTGTGTCAGCACTGCTGTAAGCGGACACTAACGTGAAACAATAACTATGTTTGGTCTGATAAATTATAATCCGAAAGCTGTAGTGTCGTGAATTTCACCACCATAGGTTTATTAATAGATGAACAAATCAGTGCCAAAAGTTTCACTTTCAAATTTCCAGCCGAAATCTCCGATGGTGACGTCCCGAATTTCAGTGTTTTTGTCCCGTATTTTGGCCACATATTGGCTCAATGAAAATTTTCTGAAGCTTGGTATGTTACGTCGCCAGCTCCCTCAGAAGACAATGTACGTACTTCGTTTTAACAGCGAAGCTGTTTAAGCTGTCCGTAACTTGTGCTCCGTCGTAAAAAACTATCATCATCATGAACTGACACGCGCTCTCTTCATTCTCTTTACAGTGACGCTGTTTAAGCTATCGGTAACTTGTGCTCCGTAATGCAAAACTCCTCAGTTGATTATGCGGCACAGGAATTGGGCAAGCCCCACTACCGAGTACAGCAGGTGCGAGTGTCAAACGAGAACGAACACGGAAAAAAGAGAGAAAGAAAGAAAGAGACAGAAAAATGTAGACAGAGAGATAAAGAGAGAGGAACAAAGCGACATAGAAAGAAAGAGGAAGACAAACATAGAGAGAAACAAAGAGAATAAAGAGATAAAAAGATAGAAAGACAAAGAAAGAGATAGAAACAGACAAGAAAAAGAGCAAGAAGGAAAGAGAGAAACAAAGAAAGACAGAGAAAGAAGCAGACAGAGAGAAAAAGAAAGATAGAAAGACAGAGAAAAGCATAGAAAAATAGAGAAAGAAATAGAGAGAAAGCGACACGAAAAGAGATAGAAAAAAACAGAGCAAGACAGAAAGAGAGAAAGAAGCAGAGAGAGAGAAAGAATGGGAAGAAAGAGAAATAAAGATACAAAGAGCGTGAAAGAGAAAGAAATAGAGGAAGAAAGAAACGGATACGAAAAAGAGATACAAGAAAGAGAAAGGAAGAGAAGAAAGAAAGAAAAAAATACAGAGAAGCAGGAACGCCACCAGCTGCGCTCCTCCTTCAGGCTCGGTGCCACTAGTGCGAAGCTGCCATAATTTTTTCACCGTTTAGGAACTACATAGGCCCTAGCAGACGCCTTTAAAACCTATGACGTCACGGCGACTGGTACGGGAACTTCAAGGAGGCGTCGCCAACTGGATTTTCTTTCTGCGTGTTTTCACGCTTACCTAGCTTCTTCTCGCGGCAA
The DNA here is from genome assembly GCF_013339695.2 of Rhipicephalus sanguineus. Taxonomy (NCBI): domain Eukaryota; kingdom Metazoa; phylum Arthropoda; class Arachnida; order Ixodida; family Ixodidae; genus Rhipicephalus; species Rhipicephalus sanguineus. The sequence goes on from NC_051176.1 coordinate 146,342,881, forward strand.
GCATAGTGTTTTTGATATTGCTGAGAGTAATTTGCCAATACGAGGGGCGTTGCACACGCACGAACATACCTAACCCTCTGCCCCCCGTCTTGAAGTAAATTTTGACCAAGCGGTCGAAATTTAGTTGTGGTGTTTACAACGAACACGTGGCCGCGAGAATTTTTCGAAGTTGTGCCATAATAGCTTAGTTACATACTATTATCGATGATTTTTGCGCAAACTTTACAAAAAGTGACTGGGGACAGAGAAGGACCACACACACGGCACATATGAGCGCAAACTAACAACTGTTTATTAGAACTACGGAATGAAATATATACGGTGACCCACGCATGCGCAACGCTGCCCTAGCTACGACGCCCCCTGCTCTCCTTTATCATCTTGATTTCCATATCGGTGAGCGCCAAGTTTTTCTTAGTTACATACGTTTGATGAGCGATATATGCGGCCCTCTTTCCCTGTTTTCTTCGCTACGCTCCGTTCGTTGGCGCGTGTTCCCTATATACTTGCCGAGTATTCCTCCTCGCCATGCGAGTAGGATAAGCAGGGATTGAGCGCGCGTACGTGCATGCAGACAAAAAACAGGTGCTTCCTGCTGCTGACATCACAAAATTCTGCTGCTGACGTCACTATCAACTCTGGGGATACCGAAAGGTCTGGAAAGGAGTACAGGATATTAAAAAATTATTTTGAGCCGCGTGCGTCGCTGTTGATCATGACCGTATACTCTGAACTCGATGCGCGCGTTTACTTGACATGTTAAAAGAAATATCGGAGATGGTTTAAGGGCCCCTTAAGAGTGCAACCTTTTTTGACACTTTTACCTGTTTGCCAGCTTTGAGGTTGCTGGAGCCTCGCAACGGTATCTTTATTTTACAGCAAAGGTGTCTTAGCCAACCCTTAGCCGCCGCCATCGTCGTTAGCAAGAGCAGTCACGCGGCAGGCAGTGGCGTATCAACTCGTGCGCGAGTGGCGGGGCTCTGTCCACCGTATATATATATATATATATATATATATATCAGATAGGCAGCGGCTACTTATATCAGTCGAGCGCTGACCCGAAGGTCGTGGGATCGAATCCCGGCCGCGGCGGCTGCATTTTCGATGGATGCGAAAATGTTTGAGGCCCGTGTGTACTTATATAGATTTAGGTGCACGTTAAAGAACCCCAGGTGGTCGAAATTTCCGGAGCCCTCCACTACGGCGTCTCTCATAATTATATCTTGGTTTTGGGACGTTAAACGCCAACAATTATTAGTCACGCAGGCCCCGTGACCAGAGTGGAGAGGGTGAATAAAGAAATAAATAAAACGAAATGATGATGACGCTCTAAATGATGACGATGATCGTGACGCGCGTGATATCGGTAGCCCACTGCACGCACGCGCGTTACAGCTTCACTGTCCGACGGTTTTCACGGCGTGGAACTAGGTGAATTTTTACAGCACAGCTGCTATGCTAGAGCTTGGCCATGTGTCGTAGATGGAGAATTATCATCATCATGAACCGGCACGCGCTCTCTTCATCACTGTCGTCCTCTTCTTCCTCTTCTGCTTCGCTCCAACACGTACGCACATTTCTCCGGCGTATTAGTAGGATTTGACCAATTTCTTTGGCACATAGGTTTTTGCCCGCGGACTGCTCCTTCGTTTTTAGTTGACAAGTGGTGAGTAGCGGGGCTTGCTCAATTTCTGTGGCACACACGCGCTAGGAGTGCTTATATAGCAGAGCTGTTATGCTCGAAGTTGGCCGTGTGTCGGTTGGTTGGTTGTTCCTAGAGAAATGGCATAGCCCACCACGGGGGATCGGCCACGACTCGTGCGGCAGTAGGATTTGTGAATGAGGAGAAAAAAAAAAGGGGGGGGGGGCATAATTCTAAAGAGATAATTTGATAATTTGTAGGTAAGCGAAAATATTATTTGTGTTTACGGTTTCCGAATTGGATGCTAAAGAGATAGAAGAAAAAAAAACAATAATCAAAGGGAGAGAAAGAGTGAGTTAAACAAAAGAACAAATGAATAATTAACGATAAATGAAATAAATCGAATAAGTATGTACTAGAAACATTAGCGTGGCAGTCGTTTTGATTCTTTTATATAGTTAAATACCGCCTCACATATATGTCTGTTGTAGTGCCCCAGTGCCGACGCCCTCAGGGAGAGTAATGCCGTTACGGAAAGCTCAAGCCCAAGTTTTCGGAAAGGAGGCTCGAGAAATCTTTGCCTTAGATGTTGATATCTGCGACATTCTGTGACAAAATGCTCTATGGTTTCTGCTTGCGAACAATAACAACATTGAGGGGAAGGAACAAAGCCAGGTCTGTGTATATAAAAATTTAAAGAGGGAATTCTGCATCGCAATTTATAGTTAATGTAACTTCTAATTGTCTTGTGCCACACCATGAGCTATGCCATGGAAACCCAAGGTGCTGAAAATCTACCCCGTTTAGAACAGAAGATTTTGTGTGTTCCTCTCGAATACAAAGATATCGAAATCGTGCGATAGTATTTTGGGAGGAGGGCCTTAGAACCTTCAGGACCGGGCCCTGAATTGATGCTGCCGCCAATGTGTCCGCTGCTTCATTTAGAATTATTCCAGTGTGACCTGGCACCCAAACCAAACTGACAATACGAACATGATTGGGCATGACTTTGGTACTGTCAAAGCAGCGCAAACTGACAAAGAATCGGTCAGTATAACCACTGAAGAAATAGATGCTGGGAGTTTGCGTAATGACAGAATAATTGCCATTCATTCTGCCTGGAATATTGCCGTAAAATCGGGCAATCTAAGAGAAAAAGACCAGTTTAATGCTGTTGAATAAATGCCCACTCCTGCCTTCTCCTCTGTAACGGAGGCATCTGTGGCTATGACTGAACTTATCCGTCGACTCTTAAGGTGGTCGTTCAACAACCCATTTAAATATCTAATGGGCAATAGTTTAGCATTTTTTGGAAATATATCATCAAATTCTGTTATTGTTTTATGATTGAGTACACTTGGGAAACTTATTTCACGGATGGTTACTTGTAAGGGCTCCAATAGCTTTTGTACGAAAATTATTTGAGGACGATGTAACCGAGACCACTCACAATCAAAAAATCTGGACGGCTAGCTAAGAAATATATATTGCGATCGTCTTTGTGGGGAGGCATAGATGTTTAGAAATGTCTGGACTATTAGAATACGAAACCTAGTTTGCAGAGATGGCAGTTATGTTTAATGGTAAAGAATATTATTAGCTACAAACTTAGGAAGACCTAAACATATCCGTAATGCCTCACGTTCTATAGTTAGAAGAGGGCGTAATTTGTAAGCGGGTCCCCCACAGAATAACACACATCCAAACTCTAATATTGGTCGGACATACATGCTATATATCATTAACAATGTTTTTCTACGCATTCCAAAACGAACGCCGCTGATTCGCCTTAACAAACCAAGTGCACGTAATCCTTTGGATGCAATATACTCAATATGTGGGCTCCAATTAAGATTTGTAGTGTATATTATGCCCAAATATTTTAATGAATCTACCTGTGGAATAAATCCTGACCATACATCAGTGCGATTCGCACAGGAGAGGTCAACGGGAACGCGAGAAGAGCACTCTTGTTAACATTAAGGGACATGTGCAAGTCACTAAGCCATACTTCAATCTCATTCATGTATGATTGTAGAATACTATATAGCAAGTGTACATCATTAGAAGCTGAAAATAATGCAATGTCATCCGCGTATACATACACTTGCACGTCATTGTGAGAAGGAATATAGCTTAGTAATATATTAAATAAAATAGGCGAGAGAACCGATCCTTGAGGAACTCTCCTTGTTTGTGTTTAGATGATAAGCCGTTCTGCGAGCAATAAAATGTGCGTCCGCTTAGAAAATTTTGTATCCATGTAATTATGTACTCAGGGACGTTAACACTTTGTAGTTTATTAATCAAGATGGCGTGCTCTTCACTGTCATATGTCTTAGCAATATCCAAGGTTACTAGTGCGGCGTACTGTTTTTTGTGCCGAGCAAGCTTAATTCTGCTTTCTAGATCAACATGTGCACACCATATAGAGCACCCAGGTCTGAATCCAATTTGGGAACCGCTCAATATATGATTTTCTTCTACCCATTCTTCAATGTGTCTATACAACACCCGCTCTGTTAGTTTTACAAGATTCGAAGTGAGGGAAATAGGTCTAATATTGTCGATTGCATAACCAGCGCCCTGTTTTTTAAGTAGTGGAATTACTTTGGCAACTTTCCACTCCGGATGAATCCATGCGTTTTCTATAGAAAAATTTATAAAGTTAAGAATATCGCTGGGAGACAAATCAAACATATTTTTTATCATGGCTGTAGTTATATTGTCAGGGCCTGGAGATAAAGCTGGCAGCGACTTTACTACTTCTAGTATCTCTTCTAATGTGGTTGCCTTATATTCATTAGCTTTTCCTGTAACTGGCAAAGGATAGGGCAACAACGATGCAAAGCGATCTTCCAATCCCTTCCCAATTGCTTCCAATGATGCAACAATTATGCGGGTGATAAGCAAACCGATTCTATATTTATTGGTGGCGGAACAATCTTTCTGCATCGCAGAAACCTAAAGAGTGCTTTTTTTTATTTTTGGTCTCTGACATATAGCTGTAATGTTTGGAGTTATAATCTTCCTTTGCTTTGTCAACCGTTTGTCTAAACGTGGCAGCGGCATATTTATGGTCTTTCCAATTACGTGGGCACTGGTTGTAAAGTAATTTCTTCCACGCTGCTTTTCGTCGCCTATAGTCGCGATCACAGTCTGTGTTCCATCATGGTGAATGTGTTCTATTTTTAGTTGATTGCATACCGAATTCGGCTTTTTTCCTACTGTCACCTAATAGCTGACATAAATGAAGTGCCTTTACCTGATCGCTTAGTCCTGTCTGTTTATTTAAGCCTGATCGTAGAGAATCTTTAAATTTGCTGTAATTAACATAATTTCGCAGATAGCATTATCATGATCCGGCACGCGCTCTCATCTTCATTGTCGTATTCTGCTTCGCTCCCAGGACAGGTGCGCCCATTTCTCCGGCATGCAATAACTCTGACAGGCGAGAGAACGAGTACAGAGGGAGAGAAAGAAAGGGAAATAAAGACAGAGAAAGAGAGAAATTGTTGGTGATAGCAAGCATAGCCACGTACTATAGTATAGTATAGCAAGGGGTGGGAGAGAGGTGAGAGGGTAAAAGCCAAGCCAGGACCAGGAGTGCTATGCAGGATGGCCCGAGTTTGGCGAAACTCGGGATCTTTCCGAGCTCTGGCGACATCCCCTTTTGAACGAGCTAACAGCACGAGAAGGCGAAATCCATCCTTCAGCGCGCGCTCCGTTCCATTGGTTACGATGGAACGCGGCGTCACGTCAAAGGCGGTCGAGAAGGTTGGGTGGTGTCGTCAACTAGAGGCACCTTCTTTCATTTGTTTGTCGTTCCACTGAGTACAGAAGTGCACCCATGCAAGAAACGTGGCAGAAAGCTCTACTAACTATATTTTTTATGTGTGCGCGGGCCGTTTGAATTCCTTTTAAAGCGTTTAATGTCTGCACTAAGTATCCTTTAGAATAATCAGCACCGTGGCCTCCGAGATTAGTTCCGACCGAGCGCCTTACAACACCGTGGCTATAGAGCTAATCGCCGAGGCCACGTGTATAATCACAATGGTCGGCCTGTACATTCTAGCGCGTTGCTCGGCCGGCGCGCGCACTCGTCGTTCTCTTCTTCATCGTCTGCTCGCTCCCAGAGCACGTGCGCCCGGCTGATTAGGCCAAATCATGCTAAGGCCGTGCTAACTAAGCCACGTCTTACTAAGACCATGCTAATGAAGTCGTGCAAAGCTAAATACAAGGTAATTAAGGTCATGTTAATTAACACGGCGCTAATTAGGAGTGTCCTAATTAGGATCGTGCTCATTAGTATTATGCTAATTACCTCTGTACTATTCAGGACCTTGCGAATTAAACTTGAGGAATTGATGGCGCGGTAATTAAAACATTAACAATTAATGCTAATTAACACGACGATAATTAGGAGCGTGTAATAAAAACAACATAATCAAGACCTTACTCATTCGAGGTCGTGTTAATTAGGGTGTGCTAATTAGTATTGTGCTAATTACCTCTGTGCTATTCAGGACCTTGCGAATTAAAGCTGGGTAATTAATGTCGTGGTAATTAAAACATTAACAATTAAGAAAGACTATTCAATATCATGTTAGTTAAGACCTTCCTAATCAATAGCGCCAATATTGAGACCGAACTGACACGGTCATTAATCCGAAGCAGACCAAGCATACTGAGTAGACGAGCCACGTAAACAGGTGGAAGAAGAAGCTAGGTGTTCACAAGCTCCTCCGATGTCCCCAGCCTCTAAGATTAGTTCTCAGAGCTGACCAAATTATTTTATATGCAAAGAAGCTGCTGAGTAGCATCCACCGCATGAAACACTTGACAGGCACACCGGCACTATGACAGTCACGAGTTGAACTGGGGCCTTTTCAGAATCAACGAGTTTGTGCCCGAGTTCGCTCGTCAATCAATTTGATTGACAGACGCCCGCGGCGAAGAGCGAGTCCGCACACCGCGTTTCCTCTTGCCGAGGCGCAGTGCTCACGCCGCAACGCCAGCAAGCGGCACGATTCATCTATGAGCTTAATCGCACAGACTATGCACACAAGCACGAAGAATAAAAGGTTATATCATCACGTGGCTACGATGTCTCGCATTCAGTTTCACCGCTCTCACGACGTATCACTCGGGACGGACGGACGGATGCTATCAGCGTCCCCTTTATAACGGAGCGGTGACAAGTGTGCCACCAGGCTAGACAAAACAAAAAAAGAAAAAAAAAACCTTTACTCTTCTTTTTCTTAGTGTTGGCCTAGTGTCTTTATTTCAATTAAAACTATCTTACTCCAGAAAAAAAAAAAACAAGTTTTCAGCTCCGTTCTCTGCCCTTTACGGCAGAATGTCCTTTTTTTTCAATATTTATTTTTGTCATTTCTCTCTAATTTTCTGCCACCAATACTCCAACCGTCTCTTACTTATTTCAATCACAGCTATGAAGCAAGCGCCCCTGGTGGGATTTGCGGCGACAAATGTTACTATTTACTTGTTTGTGGAGACATTGTTTCTACCGATTCGCTACTACTGAAAAATGTTCAGATGTGTAATGTAAGCATAGCAGTAACCTGTCCATTTATTTATCTGTAATATTCCAGAGAAGCGAAATGGGCTGCACCAGAGTGCTGCGTGTGCGCCCTTGTTGCCTTCGAGAGTGGAAATTTCCATGCTGCAGGTGGAACGAAAGAATTTTCCGAAAGAGGAGAAACGCCCACGAACACGCACGCGGGAGGCACGATGATCAGTTGGCAAAAAGATAGCGCGACAATCACGCAGACGTCGCTGCACTGTCAAAATGTTGACTGAGTGACGGCGCTGACATGTTAGCACGCGGTGTTCCTTTGAAAACCGCCGCAAATGCCGCACATGCGTTTGTGACGCCATTCTCGTTGTTGTAGTCGTTTTTATCAACGCTGCTATCGCCTGCTCCGCACTGTCTTCCTGTCATTACCGCCGTAATGCAAGCTCGGAGCAAACTCGTGTGCCCGAGAAGCTCGGGCCATCCTGCGTAGCACCCTAGCTAGGTGCCCAACAGCTCTGTTGTGACCGAGCTTTGCGCAACTTAGTGCAAGCTGCGCTAATTTTTTTGTCTCGTACAAATGACTTTGTAATCGATACAGACAAGGCAGAAATTAAGGGGAATATGGAGACCTCAATTTTCATATCTTCGGTACCATTTGTCATCGCTTTGTAATTAATCGACCATTTTAGATGTTGTAGGACAAATGATTCGCGTTGTTCGGATATATATCGTCGAAGATAACCTGACGCTCACGGTTCCCTCTCACATTGCCAATAGCAGGGGCTTCACATCTAATGCACCATCAAGTGCATGTATGCCTTGACCGTGCATCTGCTTTGTATATGACAGAGCTCGGAAAAGAGTGGAAAAATGATACATGCTGGAAATAAAAATGATTGGTATTTTCAAAGTCGATTCATGCATATATCTGTTTATTTCAGAATATTTCAGAATTTTCAGAACAGTTTGTAAGCGAAATCAACGCGAAATAGAGGGCAATCGTGCTTCCAAATATAGGTCATTGTTGGCAATGAATTTTAGGAACAAGAGAATGCAATTGAATATAGCAGATGTTCATGAAACTTCGTTCTTCTTTTGTTTACCACTTTCTCCACAACCCATGTGGGCACGCTTTTCTAGCCAGCCTCATCGTCTTTCGTCTCACTTTCTTACTCCTTTTAAACAAATATCCTTTCATACAAAGGCCCCGTATATTTGGCGAGAATCCAACCAATGTAGAGTAGAGTAGAGTAGAGTAGAGTAGATTGGAGTGGATCCTAGAAACTCTGGCACACGCCCACGATGGGGGATTGGCCATGAACCGGATTATTTTTAAAATATAATTCTTAAATTAAATCTTCAATTTTTTTCTATTTAAGATGAAAGAAGTAAAAATGAAACAAAAATATTAAGAATAAAATCATAGATTATAATATAATATAAGCAATGAAGGGGAGAATTTGAATAAAAAAATAAAAATAAAGTAATTTGGAAAAGTATAGAAAAACAGGGGTAAAGATTCATTTCATAGCCTAAATCTCTGTGACCCTTTAAGAAACTCCTGCAGGGCATCGGCAATGTTCCCGTCACTGTATCCAATAGACAAAGCCCCAAAAGAAAGTACATTTGGTGCACATAAATCTAATATAAGGAGTCGGAAGACGGTACCTAAAGTAAATTTGCGCAAGGTAGAGTACCTATTACAGTGAATCGGATAATGTTCTGTTGTCTCATGTACTCCGCAAAAAGAACAATTAGGGGAAGCTGCCAGACCAGTTCTGTGTAAATAAAAATTTAGGTATGGTTTAGGTATGGAGTCTGACAACGTAGTCTAGTGACTGCGACTTCAATTGCTCGTGTTTGACATGTTTTACTATTCCAATAATGATTTAAATGCTGAAATTCTAATGTGTTCGTTATTGATGGTGCAGAAAATTCATCTAAAATCATCTTCCCCCTTAATCTCGCACCTATAATGAATGTGGATGCTGGTAATACCTGAATAACCGGACCATTCAAAGATGTCTTTGATAGCGCATCTGCCATTTCATTCATAAATAGCCCTTCTTGTCCTGGAACCCAAACCAACTTGATCAAATTTATATACGGTAGAACTAATGATTTGAAAGCACTCAGAACATGCGTTTCCTCATTTGCAGTGAGGAAAGAGGAACATACCGGTAGAGAGTCCATCAAAATTACTGCATAACTTATTGATGCTGTTAATTTACGGAGATCTAGATTGATCGCTACAAAATTCTGCTACAAAACTGGCACAAAATCTGGAAGGCGAAGAGAAGACGACCAATCTATAGTGTGGATATTCAATTTGATGATATTTTTCCTAATAATGCAGAATTACTCCCCCAACATACTTTAGACGGTTTATTACAACACCTGCAGAGCATTAGAACTAACATTATTATTGCTACAGATGCATCACAGTGTGACGAAAAGTCAGGTGTTGGTATATTTAGCCCGAATTTGGATTGGTCTACTCGATTCGACTACTCGATTTCATACCCGTTCTTGTGGCTGAATTTCTGGCAGTAGTGCTCGCATTGCGCAAGTTAAACTCGGCAATTACATCTGCCGTTATAATGACAGATTCCCTATCTCTCTGTGCTGCACTTTCTGCTGGGGCTGACTCCCACGTAATAAAGGAGTTTCGTGCACTTGAGAAAAGTGCACCCGTGCATTGAGTATCCGTGCATTTGAGAAAAGTTCGATTAGTTTGGGTTCCTGGACATAAAGGGTTGCTCCTAAATGAAATTGCCGATTCTTTAGCGAAGTCGTCGATTAATGGACCAATTTCACCTTATTTTCCAACATCCGCTTATGTGACGGCTGCGCGATTTCGGAGGCGTAGCATTATGGAAGTCTTTGCAGACACAGCACTCACAAGTTCCACAGAATATCGTTACTTATTATATCCCTGGCGGAGGTCATTTTGTCAAACCCGTAAACTGGAAGTGTCAATTACGAGGCTGCACTGTCGTGTACCGAGGCTAAATTTCCATCAACACAGGTCTGCTCAGGCACCTTCTCCACTGTGCGCATCCTTTGGTGAGCTGGAAACTATTGATCATTTCTTTCTGACCTGCAGGCGTTATACTACAGCACGAAAAACCCTTTTGGAAACACCTTTACGTGCTATTGAAATGAATTTATCTGTGCCTGTGATTTTGTCTTTTGGAGCCTCTATTTCTGGGTTCTCCAATGCGAAGGTTTGCGTGGCTGGGATTACCTCAATGAAACCAATTGGTTAACTAGATAATCTATATGATTATCTTTTTGTGTCAACACATGTATATATTTTAAAAATTCGGGCATTGATTTATTTTATTTTATTATTGTCATTTTTTTCATATTTGATCAAGCGTCAAAATTTTCTATCAAATTTATAATATTTCGATTCTGTAACCTCCCTTGTAAAGTATTATAACATTTTATAAAACCACTCAATTCTTGGCCAATCTGTCACAGTGGGTGTGAGCCAAAGTTGAAGGTGAACAAGAACAAGAACTAGGAGAGAAAATCCCAATTCCAAATTTTTCTTCACTCTGTGAATCATCAATGTGACTGTCTTTATTGGCATGTGTACCAGGTAATCACTTAATGTAGCGTTTAACGAGCAGGACGATATTAGTTTTGCATTTTTCGGAAAAATGTCGTCAAACTGTATTTTAATACAGTTGTTGCTACTACTGATTAAAGACATGTCTTTAATTTGAACGTTTAATATGTCAAGAAGGTTCTGTATAACCAAAATTTGAGGCGTATGAAATCTCGGCCAATATACTCCAAAAAACAAATCGGGACTAGCAATAAAAACTGATTCTGAACGTCTTACGGGGGATTCATACAGCCTTAAAAATGACTGAGCTGCTAACAATTTAAAACGGGTAGCAAGTGAGGGGAGCCTAGCTTCCAGATACAAGACCTTGATTGCTACAAATTTAGGAAGGCCTAAACATAATCTCAAGGCTTGTCTCTCGAGGACTACAAGAGGAAGCTTATAAGCAGGAGCCCCAGCGTACAATATGCGCACGAATTCAAGAACTGGGCGAACATACGTGCAGTATATTGATAAAAGCGTTTTTCTCCGCACACCTCACCAACTATTGCTGATCTTCTTTAACCATCCAACCAATGCACTTTTATTTCCAAACCTTTATTTTCTTTTCCGGGTTTCTACGCACGTGGCGCGGCTGCCACCTGCGGTCGCCTCGTGCTACGACGAGGAAGACGAGAATCGCCATGGCGCCGACTGGAATGTTAGCAATGTGGCTGTGCTTGATAGTAGCGCTCAGCGGACTGGGCGCCGCCACAACGGCGGTTGGAGCGCAAGATCAAGATGCTGCAGGTAAGAAACGTGAGCAACTTGGCTGGTGCGCTGTTGATGCCACTTCTTTCATCTCGTAGACAATCGGCAGGCCCAGCCCGTGCCAAGGACCGTCGTCGTGGCTGGATCCGCTGGCGTGCCACTGAGCGCCAACTCGGCCCTAGCGCCGGTCAGCCACCAGGAGTACGGGGCTGTGCAGTCAGCGGGCAGCTACGGCCTAGCGCCGCGCAGCAGGCTGCGCCGGAACGCCCACAGACGCAGGAGGCGCCTGGACAACCCGCGTTACTACTACCCCAACGGCGACTACTCAGCAGACACAGAGGTCGGCTGGGACAACTACCGTCGGCGAGCCGTGCGCGAGCCAGCTGAGGTGGGCCGGCGTCCGGACTCCTTCCAGGCATCCTACGCGGCTCCGCTGGAATCGGACGCCGGCGTCGCCTCGGCGGAGCGCTTCAAATTCGACGAAGGTCGCAGGGAGCCGGAGCAGGAGTACGCGGCCGGAGGGTACGACTACCGGACTGGCTACCAGCACCAAGGCTACCAGAAGCAGCGGCGCTCCGCTGCTGCAGCGCCGGGACCCCGACGGAACGCCAAGCAGTGGGGCTCGTGGCAGTCAGACTACGGAGGTCACGTGCAGCAGTCCTGGAACGAGCGCTACCCGCAGTATGACTACGGCGAGGCAGCTGTTGCATACGCAAAGAAGGAGCCGTCCAGGTTTTATGGCCGCGAAGAATCCGCTGCTGGTGTGGCCGATCCGGGCAGCAACGCGCCGTCCAGCTACGCTGCCGAAGTCGCCGGCCAGGACGGAGTCGTGGAGCGCGCCGGAGACGTGCCGGCCGTCGCCGCTGTACCCCAGTAGGGCAACAATAAACCAAGGAGAGCATCTTGTTTTCTGTGTTCTTAACAGATACGAAGTCCTTCTAGCAGCCTAAGCGAGAGTACATCAAAGTGCGCCGAAATGATCTAGATAACGTAACCGAGTGGTGCCACAAGTGTTACATGATCACTAAAAGCTGATAAATGCAAAATATGTGCGTAAATAATCGCGATTTTAGGCATCCTTCCCATATATTTCCTTAAAACTCTCTGCATGTAAGGGGGTATAGCCAAGGGGTGCCACACCGCGGGTACGCGCACCTCTCTCGTCAGCATACACTTCTGTCCACCATAGGCTACCAAGCAAGAGTGAGTGAGTGCGTGAGAAAAAAAAATACCGTAGCTTGCACTGGAGGCGCAATGCTAAAGAGACAGCGGAGCTGATGGGCACCTATGTAGTCCTGGCTTTTCGCTGCTTTGCTAAGTTTTGCAGGTTTTCTTTATTACTTCCTCTATTTCTTTCTTCTCTGTTTTTTCTGTCTCTTTCTCTGTTTATTTCTATTTATTTATTTCTCTCTCCCTCTCCCTATTTCTTTCTCTTTCTATCTTTCTTCCCCTTTCATCCCTTTCTCTCTCTATTTCTCGCTTGCTTCCTCCTTCTTTCTATCGTTTTCTATCTCTATCTCTCACTCTATTTCTTTCTCTCTCTTTCTTTGATTATCTCTCGCTCTCTCCTTCTTTCTCTTTCCGCATTTCTTTCTATTTCTTTCTTTCTCATTCTTTCTACGCTATGCTTTACTTTCTCCCCTCCTCCTTTCCCTCCTCACCATCACATCTCTCCTCTTCACGCTCACTTACCTTTCCCACCCCCTTGCTACACTATACTATGCTAGGCTATGGTGAAGACGTTACATCGACCAAGTGGGATGCTGCGCTACGCAGTCCGGATTTGAAAACACAACTATGGGCAATCCAACGAGCCCACGACGTGGCGGAAAGGCTAGGCCTATCTGTCCCGACGTGGGAGCGGCCCACTACGGGCTAGTTCACGCCCCGACGGACCTGTATAAAGTTTTTAAATGCGAAGCATTTCTTAGCGGACCCCAGGTACTTTTAGCGTTTCTATCTATCTATCTATCTATCTATCTATCTATCTATCTATCTATCTATCTATCTATCTATCTATCTATCTATCTATCTATCTATCTATCTATCTATCTATCTATCTATCTATCTATCTATCTATCTAGCCGCCTACGTCTGGGTGCTATCATGATCGCCTCCTTATCTTGGTGCAGACCAAAATTGGCGTGGGAGGGTAAGAGGGTTTGACGAATATGACTGTCTGGTCATGACATGAATAACATCAAAATTCTGTCGCGTACGTCGTCAGACCCGTGTGGTTCATACTCGTATACCACGGGGTGCGGAATGCGGGTATGCGCCACAGTTGACAGTTCGTATCTACCCAGGAAAGGCGAAAACTGACATCGTTAATTTAAATGCGAGGGCGTTAAGAATAATTAGAGCATATCCACAAGTGAATGATGAAGAGCTTGGGCGAAGCTCCTGAAGCAAGCATAGTTACACCGTGAAATGTTCAGTGGTTTCGCCCAGCAGTAGCGATACGCCGCTTTGATTACTGCTGCGCTCACTTGGCGGCAGCCTCTCGAGCTCGCACCTCGGGATCCTGCCGACGAGCACGAGACTCAGCGGCCTTCCGCACCCGGCGCTCCTCGTCGTTCATGGTCCGCCAAGCAGCACGATTTGGCAAGCGCACTCCTCCACGTACGGCGACAATCAAGGATAATGAGAGATAACGGGCGCAGCAGCCAATCTGAGAGCAGCGGCACCTATAACGCCCTCTAGCGTGCAGGGTGCCGCTGCTTTTTTTCTTTTTTTCTTCTTTTTTCTTTTTTTGCACACATATTGCACACATCTCTACGGGACAGCGCCATCTAGTATATCGTCACCCAACTGCAGTTTGCATGCATCTCTATGGGACAGCACCATCTATTGAATGATACGGGAGACGCGACGGCGGGGGAACGCCGGACGGAGCGACGACCGACCAGGTGATGCTATAAGGAGCTTCGCCCATAAAAGACGACATCGGCAGCGTGTACCCGACGAATGCAAAGAATAAAGGTCAGGATCCCAGCAGGAATCGAACCCAAGCATTCTGCGTGGCAGTCGGGTATTCTACCGCAGAGCCACGCCACGTCTCGAAACTGCTTGGTAAAGAGACCCTGTGCAACATCAATCGTGGTTGCAGTGCTGGTTATCTAATTTCATAACAAAGTAATAAACATTGGATATGTACTCCTTTGATAGAGGCGTCATGCCGGGTTAACATCCATTCTTCCAGTATTGGCTCCGCTCTTATAGCAGTCTAATAAAAATTACATTTGTATCGCTATGATTCATCAACTTACATTCAAGCGTTGCCCGACCCCGGAGGAATACGCTAACGAAAGTTACGTATGATATTCACATCATCGCATCCTAACGTGCACTTCGTTTCGATAATACTGGTGTCTGTGCTCTAACGTACGTGAGTGCTGACGTTACGTCAGACTAAAATTTACCCTTTAAACGCCAGAGTAGTCGACATGCCTGGTAAGTCCACGATGTGCAGACAAGTTCTACACTTGCAAAACACGCCGATCCACCTCGTAACGACTCAAAGCCAAAAAATGCAGCATAGAACTATTCGCTGACTGCTTTGCATGAAACCGATTCCCACAAGGCGTGGGATCTGCCTATTTTTTCCATTGCATTCCATGCTCTGCTAGCGTGCTTGGATAGCCGATCGGATGTCTAGTTCTTCATAAATGCTAGTTAGGTGAATAAACGAAATAAGGTGAATATTAAGGGCTTGTTTTCTTTCCTAGACACAACATTAATTGGAACTAACAGACAAGAAAGCCAAGGAAAGCATAGGGGATGTTATTTGTAGTAATTATGGTGCAAATGTTAAGAAAGTAAAGTGGACGAAAACATTACTTGCCGCCGGCAGGGACTGAAAGGTGAAGAGCCATTCGAATAAAGTGTGTGCTTGAAGAAATGGTGGGCAGGGTTGGCAAGTCAAA
Source organism: Rhipicephalus sanguineus (assembly GCF_013339695.2). Taxonomy (NCBI): domain Eukaryota; kingdom Metazoa; phylum Arthropoda; class Arachnida; order Ixodida; family Ixodidae; genus Rhipicephalus; species Rhipicephalus sanguineus. Next base: position 146,358,312 of record NC_051176.1, read on the forward strand.
ATAAGAAAAAGTAGCCAAAAAATTACACCATCACCCACTAAAGGGAACCATGTGGGGATGCGAAGCAGCGCATGGGTCGACTTAAAGTTCCGTTCATCACGGGCACCTTGCCCGATGTTAACGCGTCCTTGCAAGTGGCGCACACCATGGAATCACTGTAGTTGCTGTTGCTGTTCGACATCCCGTGATTGCTGAGAGAGTGTAAGGGGGAGAGGCCACAGCGTCTTACCCTGCCCCTTACACAGGCCCGAACGCGCTAGCGCGTGCCAGCACACATGGTTTTGTCTGCGTTACGCCAAGCTAGGACAGCATACGGCAGCCCGGGCCCCTAAAGTGCTCTGCAGCTATCATCATCAAGGCGGTCGAAGAACAAGAGGAAGAAGACTTCGCCTTGGCGCGAGCGTGCGCTCAGATGGCATGTTACACTCACAGCGGCGCGGCTGCATCACGTGGAAGGAGATGGGGGGGGGGGAAGGTGATTCTTAAAAGGAAGAAGGAAATGAAAATAGAAATTGGGTGTGGAGTGCACGATAACTGTCTCTCAAGTGAGGACACCTCAACCGATACACTCACGGGGGATTGGGGATTAAAGGGACAGTGAGAGTGAAAAGAGTATGGTAAAGGAAAAAAGAAAGGTATGAGTGGAAGAAAAACAGTGAGGGGGTGGGGGGCAGGAGAACGGGCGTCCGAGTCACCGTGGTGAGCGGCTAGAAAATTCGTTCGACTAGGCCAGCATCCTCGAGAAAAGCGAGTAGGGCCGCAAGGGCTGATCGGCGACGGTGCACGTGGCCGGTGGGATGGAGCAAGTCCTGTAGGGTCGCACACGGCAGTCCGACGAGGCGGTACTTCATGGCGAGCCGCTTCCGCGCAGTTTTGAGAGAAGGACAGTCAAACAATAGGTGGCACAGGGTTTCGATCGCGCCGCAATCGGTGCAGTTCGGTGCAGCGGCGCCGCGAAGACGATGCCTGCGTTCCGCGGGCCACACAGAACCGGTCCTCAGGGCAAGAAGAAGCGCGCGCTCGCAGCGAGTGAAACCAGTGGCTGGGATGGGAGGAGGGGGGTGCGACCCGTGCGTCAGGATGCTCGCGCACCAGCTCCCGGCGAAGGTTGTTGCGTGCCGAGTCGAACGAGCTGGAGTAATCCGTCAGCGAAGTCTCGGCGGAGTGTGCTCGTTTTGCGAGTTCGTCTGCAGCCTCGTTGCCCGCGATGCCGACGTGTGAAGGGAGCCACTGAAGGACCACATCACAGCCTCGTTCCTGGAGCTGCGCCGCGGCTGCAGCGCGGGGGAGAAGAGAGAAGGCGACCGAATACCTGCGTAAAGGAGGAGAGTGGGAGAGAGAGTAGGCGCATGCGCAGTGGAGCGCGGACGCCACCGCTGGACACAGCCCCGAGCAAAAGCTGCTTCGCATCTAAAAATGGAAAAATCTAGCCAGAAAGTAGCCAACTTATGCCAAGGGCAGAAAATGGCTAGCTACGGCGGTGGTGGTGTGGTGCGTCGACTCGCGGTAAACAAGTTTGAGCCGTAAATTTGTGTGTGGTTCGTGCGTGTCTGTGTGTTGTTTACGTTCGCACAAGTGTGGTACCTCGGCCAGGCTGTGCTTCAACGAAAATCTAGTTAGGCGCGTAAAGGATAGAGACGAGGAAGAAGGCGCTGAAGACCCAAGAGGAATCCAAAGATAACTCCAAGGCAGAGTGGGTGATGTGCACGGTGTGCGACCCATGGGCAAAACTCCAGGATACGCCCTTCTCTTCCATTGAAGAGGCAGATGCAGCGCCCGATTATGAGTGCCGTCAATGCGCGTATTTCAAGTCCTTTAGAATGGAAATTATGGTATTGGTCGGTGAAGTGTCTGAGAGCAACAACTGCTCACAATAGCCGACCTGAGCAGGGGCGTAGCCAAGGGGGGGGGGGTCGAACCCCCCCGAAATTTTTCAGTTTTGCTTGCGTATATAGGCATGCACACATACAAACGCACGCACGAACATACATAAAGTATGGTTGAACCCCCCCCCCCCTCCCGAAAAAATTTCTGGCTACGCCCCTGTCACCTGAGGATGTGCCTAGAGGAGGGGATTGCGACCTGAAAGAAAGAAAGGGACCAATTGGAGACCCTACTGCGTATCGAGAAAACGCGAAACAAGGAGTTAGCTGACAAAGTGGCACTCCTGGAGCAGCCTCCAGGAGTGCCATCCGGACACCGTGACCCTCCCCGTGCACCCCCACAAAAGGACACGGCCAGCCAAGGAAAGCAACACGCCACACAAAGCCAGGCAACAAACCCCACAGGGCGGACAGAGATGGACAATTTACGCAGAAATGGCAAGCAGTTCAAGGGTTTTACCGCGTGGGGCGCAGACCGACAATCACGCTTTCGAACTAAAAGGTCATGTGCCGCGTGCAGCCAAAAGGAGCAAGCACGCGCAGTTCCGCACGAAGGAGAACACAACCCTAGAGAAGACTTGTCAAGCAATAACCCTGAATGCATCAATATGGACCCCTCCTGAGGCCATAGTGCTGATCCATGCAGGCCGCAGATACATGCTGAATAACCAGCCACAGGCTGACTCTACGGAGGATGTCCAAACACATCTACAGGCGTGGCTAGAAAAATCCAAGAAGCATAATTTTGTAATATATGCTATCCCAGAGGTAGCGGACTCCCGCGAACCCGTCAACAGCAAGTGCGTGGCCTGGAATGACACCATGCTGCGGATTGTCAGGGACCTTGGGCCACGGGTGGAATTTGTGACCACAAACAGAGGTCTACGCATGGGCTCACCGGCTGAAATGTATAACGCGGACATAGCTGAGGAGCTTGGTCAGAGCTTAGGTCGCAGACTGTGTGCTTTTTTAGGGTTAAGATCAGATACCAAGAAACTGTTGCAGAACAGATGGAAGAATCGAAAGTCTACTGTAAACCCCTTCATGGAAGCCTTTGGCCATGCCCTACTTCAGATGATGGGAGTAGACCACAGGCAAGCGCAAAGAGGAAAACGTGGCAGAATGGGCAATCAATAAACCCTACTGCGCTAACGGCTCGTCCCCGAAACAACAATGAAACGCGGAAGCGGAAAAGGCGACAAAGAAAGAATAAGATGGTTACAATTTTCTACCTCAACATGCAGGGTGGACGACGAGAGGAAAAATGGGAAGAACTGGTCAAAGTAATCGAAAGAAATGATGTGTCAGTTGCTTGCTTTGCCGAAACATATTTGCGAGACATGGAGGAACCCCCTCCTCTCAAATGCTATGTATGGACAGGCCTCAACCGACAAAGAGGTGAGCGCAAAGGAGGCGCTTTGGGATTTATGATCAGAGTGGACTCTCAGTGTGAAAGGCTGCATTTTGGCTGCACAGATCACGTGTGGATAACTGGGAAAATCGGACGACACACTGTTGCGCTGGGTCTCGTTTACCTGTGGACTGGCAAATATAAAATATGTTTACGACAAAAATGTCGAAATATTAGCCTGCGTGGAAAATGACATCCTTCGCATTAATCTGCCTATACTCATTGTCGGTGACTTTAATGCACATATTGAGGAACTTGATAGGGCCACAGATAAAACTAGTAAACTCCTCTTATTGAAAATGGAGCTCACCATTGTGAATACCACCGAAACATGCAAGGGCACAATAAGCTTCCCAAGCAACGCTCAGCGGCGCTGCTGGATGGATGGATGGATGGATGCTATGAGCGTCCCCTTTATAACGGGGCGGTGACATGTCTGCCACCATGCTCGAAGAAAAAAGAAAAACTTCCTTGTTTCATGCTGGCCTAATACCTTGTCTACATTGATTAAATCTATCTTATTATACCAAAAATATTTATAAATTCACGGTCTATCTCTCTGCCTCTTAAGGCAGAATGACCTTATTCCCCCCCCCCCCCCCCCATTATTTATTTTTGTACTTTATCTCTACTCTTCTGCCACCAATACTCTAACCGTCTCTTACTTATTTCTATCGCGGACGTGTTCAGCTTTCCATTGTTGTCCCTAAAACCCAAGGCTTCCTGTAGACTCGTGCCCACAAGTATACCTGGGTGAATATCGCCACATTCAATCAGTACATGTTCCATCGTTTCCTTAGTTCCCCCGCAGCATGTACAGTGTTCATCTTCGTTACTGAATCTCGCTTTATAACTTCGCGTTCTAAGGCAGCCCGACCTTGCTTCAAACAGTAAAGCGCTTCCCCTTGAATTATCATAAAACCTTTCCCTCCTTATTTCGTTTTTTCCCTTTCTGTAGTTACTCAGAGCCGGCTTCTTTTCCATCGCTGTCATCCAATAAGTCCTCTCCGCCTCCCTGACCTTCCGCTTAATGCTCCTTGTTGCCATATCGCCCGCACTGCTAGCCGTATATTTACTGGTGAGCCTCCTAGTTCTCTTTCTCCACTGCGTGTCAACGCTTTTTCTATACAAATACCTGAAAACCTTCTCTGCCCATCTACTCTTCTTCATTTTCCTCAGCCTCTCTTCGAATCTCATTTTGCTCTGAGCTTCCCTCACTTCAAAGCCTGTCCATCCCATATCACCCTTTACAGCCTCAATTGTCGTCTTCCCGTGAGCGCCCAACGCGAGGCGGCCCACCGTCCTTTGATTTACATCCAATCCTGATTGTACCTCTGACTTCATGCAAACCACTGAGTTCCCAAATGTAAGCCCCGGGACCATCACACCCTTCCACAGCCCTCGAAGCACCTCGTACCTATTGTATCCCCATAAAGCTCCGTGCTTCATAATTGCAGCATTCCTCTTTCCCTTTGCTACCGCTGCTTTCTCTTGTACCTCCATATATCTATCCCCCTCATTTACCCATACTCCGAGGTACTTGTACTCGCTTACCCTCGGTATTTTTTGGCCCTGTATGAAGACCGCATGGTCTTCGTGATCATTGAATATCATCAATCCACATTTTGTTGCACTAAATCGTAGTCCTAGAGCCTCACATTCCCTTCCGCATATATCTGCCAGTCGCTGTATATCATCTTGACTGTCCGCAAATAAGACAATATCATCAGCATAAAATAGACCTGGAAGCTTCTGCTCAACCATCGTGCCGACCTGTTTGTGTGACAAATTAAATCCAATGTTGCTACCTTCTAGCGCTTTTTCCATCCTCACCATGTACAGCATGAATAACAGCGGGGACAAAGGACATCCCTGTCTCAGCCCCTTGCTAATTTCAACGCTGTCCTTGCTACTTATTCCTTCCTATTCTATACAAACTGTATTTTCTCGGTACATTTCCCTCAAAAGCTGTATACAGTCGTCCCCTATGCCCACTTCTTTCAATATATCCCACAAAATTTCCTGCTTAACGTTGTCATACGCTCCGGTGATATCTAGATAAGCTATGTATAAGGGCCTGTTTTCTATTTTCGATATTTCTATACACTGGGTAAGAACAAACAGATTATCGTCTAACCGCCTGTCGATTCGAAATCCATTCTGAAGTTCTCCCAAAATATCATTTTGTTCTACCCACGCTTCTATTTTTAATTTTACTGCCTGCATCGCCAACCTGTATAGCACCGATGTAATGGTTAGCGGTCTATACGAGCGAATGTTATCCTTTTCTCCCCTGCCTTTGTAGATTAAGTTCATTCTACTTTTTCGCCAACTGTCTGGTATTTCCCGCCCCTGTAAGCACTTTTCTACGGCTTTCAGCAGTGCTTCTTTAGTGTTATGTCCGAGTTCGTTAATGAGGCTGACGGGAACCCCATCTAAGCCCGGAGTAGTGCGCTTAGGAATTTTTCCTTCGGCCTTCTTCCAATTGAAATTCTCTAGTACTACATCTTCGTCAGTTGCACTCCTTTGCGTACTATTACCTACCGGGGGAATCCCCTGGGTGACCTTTTTAAACGAATCGGCTGTTATCTTTCGGATGTAACCTAGCGCTTCATGCCCTTCCAATTGATTTCCTCCTTCATCTACCAAACGTTGTTGCATTGTGACAGACTTCCTACCTAGCGCTTTTAGGTGGCTCCAAAATATCCTAGGCGCGGCCTTCTTCTTTTCGCGAATCTCTGTCATCCAGCGTTCACTTTCACCTTTAATTTTTGCCTCGACTAATTTCTGCACGATGGATTTTTGCTCTAAATATATTTCCCATATTTGGTTGACTTCGTCCTGTGGCCGCTTCTCTTTTTTTGCCTGTCTGTGCTCCCGTGATGCCTCACGTCGCTTCTCGATCGCCTCCCGGATTTCTTTGTTCCACCAACTTTTTGGCTTTCTCTTTCCTTTCCAACAAATAGTTTTCTTCTCTTTTTCCATTTCTTTTGTGATTATATGTAGAAGCTCACTATACTTCCAGTCTTTGCCTGGCAGTTCGTCTACTTTTTCTTCGACTCTTGCGGCTACATTCGTTATTTGTTTGTCATTTAGATACAAGCTGCCAAATTTTGATTCTATGTTCTTATTTTCAGTTTTATATCCCATTTGTAATATTATGCGTTTATGATCACTACCCAAGCTGTTAATGCCTTCCTCGTCTATTCTCATCTCTCTAAGTTTGTCATATATTCCTTCTGTCATGAGACAATAATCAATGCTCGATTGCCTGTTTCCGACTTCCCGCGTGATCTGCCCCTCACACTTCGGCCCCACGTTAACTATCTCAAGACCACGGCCGCTGGATAAAAAGCGCACGGGTACGGCCTGCCGCGTGCTCCGAAACCGGCGTGACGGGCCTAGTTTCCCGGACCACCGCCGCGGCGCCACCGTTGGGGGACGGGTTTCGCGGACGCCCGCGGGATCACATGCGCGGCGCGCTTGTGACGCCCGAAATCTTCTTCTAAAATTTATCTAGCGTGTACACATCAGTTAATTACCGATATTTCTTGTACATTCTTGCAGCGCTTGGGAATTTTTGTTCTTGCCTGGCCAAAGATGCAACTTCGCGCACCGATCGCTTTTTGCGGAAGTAATCGCGTGGGCATATTTTTCTGGTATCCTAGAAGACCACAACTTACCAACCTAGAGGCGCTGCACCTTTCCTAATGCATCGAAATTCTTTATTTTGTCTCTGTGTACGTTGCTTCAGATTTAATCATATCATTTCAAAAAAGTGATCTCAGAAACTGCAGCGGCCACTGTTTATTTGACACAAAATAAGATAAACTTCTTCCTTCCTCCAAACATGTTTATAGTATACATACGATACGGTATCGCATGCAACTGCCATGAAATAATGCTTATCATATGTGCGACCATCTCATAGAAGAAGATTCGAGTCACTTTGAAATTTCAGTGACTACATCTTCAATACTGACAATTGGGCGAGCTATTACGGATTAATGAATATGAAAACGGTCAGACGGAAAGAGTGATGAAAAGGCTGAAAAACACGCGAACACAACTGCTTGCATTCCTGCGCTTTTCAGTATTTTTGTCTCCTCCCGTTACGCCGTTTTCATGATCGTGTAACGAATTCAACAGTGAACATAAAATCTGGACAAAATGTGAGAAGTTATTTTATTTATTATGAATTCAGGGCTCATCCCTGCTAGCTGCAGACGTCGGCTTGTTGCAAACGTTGTTGAAATCCAGTGGCCGTGACACCACCTTCCCGTTTTCTCTTATCTCTGGTTTTTTTTTAGTTCCCACCTTTCAGCCCGCGGCACCTTTGTCATCGGTTCCGGTTGTATACGAACGCTGTCGCGTTGCGGTGGCGTGCACTGCCCCGCAATGCCATGTGGTACTGATGTTGGTTGCCGTGAGAAGCACGTGTATCCCTTTTATTCAGAGAGTTGGGTTGTGTGTGGTCATTAGCGGTACGGGGCACATACTCAAACTTACCTCAGCAAAACATACGGAGACAAAAAAAGTGCAGAAAAGCGGCTGGTGGGCGACAAGATATCATTTCAAACAAATATACGTGGCAGCCAACACACACATCGCGAGCGACTCACAGGGACAAAGTTAAGGTGGGTCGCTTTTGACAGCTATGCGGTAAACAACCAAAAAAAGGGGAGGGGGGTGGGGGGGGGGTAAACGCTTCTTGTACTCGCTTCTGTTTTCTTCTTATTTTTTGTTATTGTTTTGTTATGCCTCCAGCTTGTGAGCCCAAATTTTGCCTTCCCTGTCTATTTCCAGTCTGTGCAGACCATAAAACCTTTCGTTTTGGTCCTTTGATGTTAGCTGCTGCACAGGCACTGGCGAATCTTCGTTGCACACCAACGTGATTGTCTTCTGGCAGTCTCCGTCATGTGGTTCTGCTTTTTTCTATTATATATCTTCTACAAAGGCACCCGTGCTCGCCCCAACAAAGATACGTACTTGACTGTCCTACAGCAGCCGTGGTTTTGCGTGCTACTATAGTATACTTGTGTAAATATAAAAACGTGGTTGTCACTTGACCCGGCCGCCTCGAAAAAAAACCGGGTAAGTGATTGTCACGCATGAATATATATATATATATATATATATATATATATATATATATATATATATATATATATATATATATATATATATATATATATATAGTCACTCCGGTGATCGGCCTTATATATACATCAATTGGATGACATTGTCCTGCTAAGAACTGTCAAGAATATTTGCAAGCCACTTCTAATGAAATATAATTCCGCAGCCTTTACATTGAAAGTTACGAGGAGTGCGTTACTATATTTGTAGAATCCGCTAGTATCAAGCATCCGAAGCTGAATTACTTTTCGGCACAGTATCATGTATCAGACATCATGAAAAAGATTCAACGTATGTTTTTACATGCACTTCCTGTGTATAAAGAACATGAACGTGTATTGTCAGATGTTTCAAATAAATACTCGTCAAGCATTTACAGAAAGGTGCTGAAGAAATGTCACGGAAATCAATATGCTAAAATAACAAACGATGCATTCATTAACGCACATAAATATAACAACCACTTTTTCACACATTCAGCGCCATATAATGTTGCTACGCGCATTGTGGAATATTCTTTCAGACACAAAGCAAAAATTTAGTCCTGAAAAAAAAAATGCCAGGAGCTCGGCACATACACGGAAATTTAAGTGGCTATTTAACCAGATTACACGAACGGACTCAACTGAATGCATGATATGTCATGACTGCGATAGATGAGATAGAAAAACCGCTTGGAACAGCTGAGTGAGATCGCTGTTGTGAGCACCACCAACTAATTTGCTGCGGCTGCTGCCCCAACGGAGCCGCCGGCACCCGTTCCCCCTTCCCCGCCCCGTCGCGCCGCAGCGGCCGCAACTGCAACTAGGGCCGACACGCGCTCTCCCATAGAAAGCCGCCCGACGCGGCAGGCCGTACCGTGCGCTTTTTATCCAGCGGCCGTGTCAAGATAGAGTTACTGTATATGCTACCTTTAGGTAGCAGAGTTGCGCCTCTGATAGAACTCGCCGCTCGCGCCACCATTCGCCCAGCGCGCTCACGTGCGCAAAAAGCATCCGTTTCAGGGAAAGCCAACTTCACGGCCGCGCGGGTGCTGGCGATCGCCGCGCCACCACCGCTGTATCAAGCCAAATCAAGCCGTCCGGCGAAGCGCAAGACGGTCCAGCTGAGTTCGGATTGTTTGTCGTTGTTGTGGTAGTGTCTTCTGCTGTCCGTTTTTGCAAACGTCTGCGTGGCGCAGCGCCCTGACTCAGTGTTGCGAAGTTGCGACAATGACAGAATGCTGCGCTCCCCACTGCACGAACCGACAAGAGCACGGAAAGGCCTTCTTCTTGATTCCATGTGACAAGTCTGTTTCCGTCGTCCGTCGCCATCTCAAGTGGCTGCTGCGCATGAGACGTCAGAAGCCGGCGATAGCGAACAGGATATATATCGCTTCTCTCTCACTGGTCAAAGGTTGACTAAAAATCGAGCGGGACAAAACGGTAAAAATATGCGCGAGTGACTGTGTGAAGGAGGTGATGTGTGTGAATATGAACCTTCATTCCGAGCACTGTGCGGCATAAAAGTTTGAAGCATGACAGAGTGTTTATTATATGCCACATCTACCTAGACGTACGCGAAATTCTCGTTAGCTTGCGTTACTTGTAAAACACAGTGATATTTTAGCACTTGTTTTCTCGAGCTATTCACTTATTCTTTTGAAGCGCTGCATCAAAAACTACGTGAAACGAATAATTAGGCTGAATTTATTTGGCCCAGAATCGTGACCATCGCACTTTTCCTATTTGCCATTAAAAAAAAATATTACTTGCGATGGTGTTTAATCTCCACCTGTTCCATCTCAAATTATTGTTTCTCCGAGCTTTCCATTCTTTTTTTTTTTCTTAGAATCGAAAGTCATTGCGCCAGCGACGCGTTATGAACGAACGAGAAAGTAGACGGAGCCGCTGGGCCGAGAGGACAGCAGCAACAACAGCAGCCGCGTCGGCTCCTACATTCCAGAGAGGTGGCTTTCCTGCTTAGCGTGGATGCCACGGCGGGCAAGATGGCGGACCTATGCGCAACTCTGCTACCTAAAGGTAGCATATACAGTAACTCTATGTCAAGACTATGAGCAGCGCCATCTGCCAGAGATGGCGCTGATGATGATGATGATGATGATGTCTGTGGTCTTCCCCTTTATACCGGGGGGGCACCTTTTAGTGTCCTGACCGGAACGAAAAACAAATAAAATAAAAAAGAGAAAAAAAAATCACACCAGGTCCATGAACATCACAATTGTTCACTGTCTCCCTGACCACCACTGCAGAAGCCTTGCTTTTGTTATTGCTGTCGCTGCCAGGGGGTGCACGTTGGTATCGCGGCTGCCGCTTTCACCCGATGCGCCACAGTCTTTCACAAGGCCGAGTGCCTCCGGTAGTGTGGCGCCATCTGTCTGACGAGGCCAGAGGCGTTCGCAGTGAAGCACCAGGTGTTCAATGCTCTCCTCGTCTTTCCCGCATGTCCTGCACTGCACAGTGCCGTCAGCCAACGACGGGTCGAAGTGACGCCGATACACCCGAGTGCGGAGCGCTCCAGCACGGGCCTCAAACAGAAGTGCACTGCCGGCACTATTGGCGCTGCTCTTGACAGGCAGCGCCATCTCTGGCAGAAAAAGAGAAACTGGGGCGTGATTAGCGAGCGTTTTCCCTTCTCTCCACCGCGTTGCCGCTCGCTTCCGTGCACGTGCAGAGCTCTCGCGGTGCACTTGCGGCGTCTCACAATGTACCGCGTGCAGTGCGGCTTCAAAAGGATCTTCAAGCTTGACTGGCACTTCCGCAAAGCGAACTTGATAAAATGAGGAAGGCTCGTCAATCACGTTAACGGTGAAGAGCAGACGATCGACGACAACCACGCCCGACTCAAAGCGAAATGCATTTCCCAAGTCGCGATTACACCGTGTAGGACGTATACCTCGAGGTAAGTCTCATTCTGTCACGTTAAAGATGAATAATGGTCCACATGCACTCCGAAATGACGCCGTACACGCTATCGATGTTCTGCGGCGTGGACTACGAATCATATGATTGTTGTTTTGATATGGCATGCTTACAGTAGCAGCCGTGTACTTTCGTGAACAAACGTTTGCGGCGTGCGAAAAAAAGATTATACGGCCATGGCACTGCTTCCTGAGAAGGTTAGAGTCAAGTCCTCCGTGCCGCTGGAGAATCACCCGCCGATTAAGACGCGAGGCAGCTAGCTGAGCTTCAACCACTGTGAAGCAAGATGAACTGCTCGCCTCGTTTTTTCGGCTCTCGCGTCATGCTTGCAGTCTCTTTTTATGATACCGACTTGACAGGCGTATAAAACCTGTTGCGTGAAAGCGGCTAGAAAATCGCACAAAGTCAGAAGGTGGTTACTTCAAGGTTGCAATTGCAAAGCATGTATTAAGTGCCAGTTATATTTAGCGGCTTAAATATATATCACCCCAATAAAGTGACAAAAAACAAAGCAAACCTGCAGAACGATGTCAAAGCTTGCTGAAAATGCACAGACGTCCGTTACGGCGTGATAAAGCAGCCTTCCCGACGCGTGAAATGCAGGCGCCGAACTTCTGACAATGTGCGGAGTTCAGTTGAATTCAACCAACCGCGCAACGCTAACGGTATAACGCGAATGTGAACGTTCAACAACGACGGGTAGGTCTCACGAGCACGGGGAATCAAAACACAAAGTTGCTTCACCTACAACCGTAACTGGACTTTAACAATGCGAGAAGACAGCGAGTAATCATTACTGTAGTCGCTGCGTGCATGCGCCCCGTTACTTACCGATTCAGGTAGTCGGAACGAACGAAAGCGATGAACTCAGACAGCCAAATAGAAGGCGAGACAGCGCTGTCAGCTATCCACGCTTGCCGCCTTTATTTCTCGTGCGACACGCCCGGGAACCGATAAAGTTTAACACGTGAATCGTGTGCCTTGTCTGCACTGTTGTGGCTGGCCACTAAACCGCAATACTTCGGACCACGCTCGCGCTTCCGCGGGGTCGCTTCTGCCATCGTGGAAATGCGCAGCTTCGCACAGCAAGCCTCTTGGTTCAACGTACCCAGCTGACGGCCTCCCAGTTACCCGCACCGAGAGAAGAACGCGTGCGCACGTGCGCTACCGCCACTGTACTACCGCTACCGTGAAAGGGGCTGAGTCGGCCGCGCGAAGGTTCAGAGCTTTCCGACAGAGCCGCAGCGCGGCTGGCGCGGCGCTGTCGTCGCGCCGCAAACTTGAGCTTGGGTTCCCTATAACCTATGCAGTACGGACCAGCACATCATGCATTGACTACTGCCTGATCTCGCTAGACCTCCTCCCTCAGCTAGCCGACATGACAGTAGACGAAATCGGAGAGGAGAGAAGAAGAAGTGATCATCATAGCTTCAAAGTGCGGTTACCCCACAGACTTCCTGGACCCCATACCCGCTTTCGGTCACTTACAGACACAGGCGTGCGCACAGGGGGGGGGGGGGGGCAGGGGGGGCGGCCGCCCCCCTAATCACCTAAGAGGGGGAGGCCGCAAAATCTGCCCCGTACATTGACCCTTCTAGTTACCTAAGAGGAGGGGGGGCGCAAAATCTGCCCCATACATTGACTTAGTAGGGTGGGGGCGCAGCGATGAACCTTCGCCCCCCCCCCCCCCTGATGGCGAACCCTGCGCACGCCTATGCTTACAGACGCTGAAATAGAGGTGGTGGTTATGTGGCTGGAGAAAGAGGCAGACCAGAAAAACTTGGTAACTTATGATGACTTCCACGCCTGGCTGGTGAAAATGATTGGGAAAGTGGACTATGAACACATACCTTCGAGAGGTCCACCGAGACAAAAGAGGAAGGCATGGTGGGACAGCGACGTGGCAGCTTCCCTGACTGCGCGTAAGCAACTTTGCCGACAACATAGACGCTCTCCGGCATAGTGCTGATGAGACGGAAGTGCAGGACCTATGGGCTCGTTACTTGAAGGCCAACAAATGAATGTCTGCCTTGGTACAAGACCGCATGAGAGCCATAAACCGCAAGCTATTACAGGGGATAAAAGAGGCTGGTCGTGACGCGGGGAAGAAATTCTGGAGACACATACAAGGCCAGAGGTCGACAGCCCAACCATGGACCGCCTGCCTTCAGGATCTGGAAACGGGAATGGAGTACAGAGGTGAAGCATGCCTCCACTTTATCGGAGAACATATGGCCAACAAGCTCAGATCACAGGCTGGGCACAGTGGTGGCTTGAATGAGAAGCCTCAACTACCTGACCTTGCACAGTGTGACTCTACCACTGAAGGTGAGCTTGACCGTTCCCTGAGACGGTTGTCAGGTGGTTCGGCCGCTGGGCTGGATGGAATACCACATTTACTATTGAAGCGACTGGGGAAGAAGACTCGAGAGCACTTGCGAGACGCCATCAACTCTGTGGTCCAGTCCGGCAACATACTGAGGGAATTGAAGTGTGCCCGCATAAGGCTCATCCTTAAGAAAGGAGTTGACAAGTCCCTCCCAGGCAGCTATCGACCCATCACAATAACCTCCACCATGTACAGGTTGTTCGCCGATATCACCCATATCGTGCGGGCAAGGTTGCAGCGATGGGCTGAGGCAAGAGGTCCTGCGGGAGCTGCAAAACGGCTTCCGGCCTGGCAGATGCCTGGAGGACAATCTTTTCATTGTCACGCAGACGATGGAAGTTCCTCAAAAGGAATCCCGTGCTGTCTTTGTAGCCTTCCTGGACATCTCGCAGGCATATACGATGCCATAGACCAAATTTGTGGTCGACACAGTCACAACTGGGTGCGGCAGTCGAATTGGTGGCACTGCTTAAAGGCCAACTCCGGCGATTTTTCGAGGTCCATGGATCTCAATAAAATTCGCTGGGTACGTTCCTTTCCACGTTCCCGTTATATATGCCAAATTACAAGCTGGGGACATACGCAGATTCATTGCAAATGAATTTTATTGATTGCCCCGACTCTCCCCACCTCGCTTCCCAAAATTATTGGCAACATTGGGTGCGTGACGTCATTTTTGTTAAGCGGAAGTGACGGAACCGAGGGGCCCCTAAAGCGTCTGCTATCCGCAAGGCAACAATCGCAAGTATTTGGAGAGCGCTTCGTTGGCTGGACGTGTGAATTTCAGTTCCTTGTGGTAATGCGTGCGATGGGTGGCAAGTGGTGTCGCGTTGTGGGCTGCACCCGATTCCCCGTTGTCAGTCACGAAACACTCGCACCTAACAATTACCCTGCGTCTCTATATTAGAGTGTTTTAGCTAGCAATGCCGGTTTACCGCGCGGAAAGTACGGTAATACCGTACCGGCTAAAGAATGCACATGCGTGAACACCACGGAAACACTTTCCGTAGCATATATAGGGTGCACCGTGACCGGGCCTATCGGTATACGGTGAGCTGCGCATCGTGCGAAACAACGTAACCTAATGGTGCGAAAGGTGGCTCGTACTTGGCTTATATTAAATTCCTTCCGCCGTACCAACGCGATGTTGAACGCCGCTATTGCCAAACTTATGCACTCTTACGAGAACGGAAATCTGGGCGAGTTTGTAAGAATTCATCGTAGAGCATGTAGCGCGAGTGGTTAGCGCTCGTCTCGTGTTTATGTTGCTTTCTTGTGTCCCCGTAATTTTCACGCTACATGCTCTATTATGCACTTTTCCCATAGCAATATTAAGAAGCTTTAGTTAGTCCGCGAACTTCTCAGCGATAGCATTTTACCCGATCACGGCCCCACAAACTTGAGCTGCCTGGACAGGTGGTGCCATCTGGCGGTGGAATGTGCAACCAGGCAAGCAAAGAGCTAAACAGGTGTGTTCCACTTCATCGAAGAGGAATGGCCATGACAGTTGGCTTCCAAATACGTCGGATTCGCAGCTGTCATTTTCCGACAGCTCAGCTTGTGCACGTGACACGGTCAGTCACACACAAGATTTCCGACGGAGTCACCTTTCAACTGAGCGTCTGCTCTTCGCCGCTTTCGCAGCTTTCATACTACGCGCTGGCGGGACCGGCATGCCTTGCATGATTTCCGCTTTTGTAACCACTTATACGTCACGCGAAGACAGTATGCCCGGTTGGGTTTCGGTTTCGGTGTTGCGCTTTTTTGCTTATTTAAAATTATTCTCCAATTTGCCAAGTGTTTCTGCTATCGGACCCGTGACAGGAGCGTCTCAGGAATATAAAAGCACCATTACTTTGACATGGCCAAAAAATCGCCGGAGTTGGCCTTTAAAGCACTGTACGCCGACACTTAGGCAGTCGTGGGCATAAAAGAGCTCGTGCCCCATCCAAGTGACCAGAGGCCTACGACAAGGTTGCCTCATGTCACCACTGGTCTTCATGCTCTATGTCGCAGGTATGAAGCAATGTCTGACGGAAAGTTGGCTGGGCTTTGACATAAGCTACATGGAGGAAGGTGCCCCTAACACACGACGCATTCTAGCACTGTTTTACGCCGATGACAGTCCTTCTGGCCAACAGCTCTGTTGAGCTGCAGGACCTCCTGAACTTATGCGGCGAAGAGGGTACAAGGCTCGGCTTCACATTCAGTGCCAGAAAGTCAGCGGCAATGGCCAATGGGACAGCGGGCTCCCAAGAGATGTCGAGGCTCTCCAATTAAGGCAAACCCATAGCTTGGACCAATGAATACAAGTATCTGGAGATAACAATCAAAACTGCCCCAAACTACTTACAGAGCTATGAAGTAGATCTAACAGCCAAGGCGAGGACCCGACGATTTTTCCTTGGCTCTAAGGCACTGTGGTCCTTCACCCGCTTTGAGGTATGCACGGCTCCGTGGAGGTATGAAGCGTGGAAACTTGGGCAAGTTGGTAGGTCATAATTGAATATACGAACAGCGCAACTGACAAGGACAAAGGAAGGTAACAACACACAGCGCTGTAACTGTGGAGGGAAGTGGCTGTGCCGGGCCTCACTTTCGGAAATGCGGTGCTGTGCCTATCTTCAGGCACAAGGCAGGCTCTGGAGACCCGACAAAGAGAGGCCGGCCGCATGGCCCTCGGCGCACAGAGATGCATGCCAAACGAAGCAGTACAGGGTGATGCTGGATGGTCCTCCGTTGAAGCACGAGAGGCCATGGTGAAAATCTCCTACGAGCGAAGGTTGTCGGGCCCGACAAATATACAAGTACATCCATCGGTGCTCTCTCAACACCAAATGGGTGACCCTGACTAAAATCCTCACCGAACGGTTCGGCGTCGAAAATATCCGACTCACGACCGCCCCGCAAGCTGGCCAAAGGCATAAAGTGAAAGAGCGCGTCAAAGCCACTGAAATGGGAAAGTGGATGACGTCGGCCCAGAAAAAGTCGGCGATGACAGTGTACCGATCTCGTAAACAAGTCTTTGAAAGGGAACGTTTCTACGACAACTCCAGAGGAAGCAGCCTCCTCGCTGAGGCCCGTGGTGGTGTACTTAGAACGCGCTCCCTGCAGAACAGGCACACACCGAGCGCGTCTACGCCCTGTCACCGATGCAGCGCGGCCGCGGAGACCATACAACATGTTGTGCCTGAGTGCACTGGCCTGCGGCCCTGACCACCCGTGCCTCCGCTCCAGCAGACGAACTTCAGTGCCCTGGCGACAGCGCTGGGTTTCTGCGATCGCGGTGCACCCCCTAACTGGAAAGCGGTTGAAATAACAAATCGACGGCTCGAACACTGGTGGCGCACGAGAAGTCAGCCAAGTGGCCCCGAAAGGGAAGCCAATAGGACTTGTTTCATTATGGACTTTAACTTGAGTTTTTTGTTCAGATTTTATAGGTCTGATTCGAGCTATGCCTGTTGATCGCCCATTGCAAAAGGCAAGGCCACAGACATCATCATCATCATAATCATCACCATCATTGCTGTATAGTCAAAAGTAGCCACGTGCTCGTGAGCACAACTGCGACATTCTTATTTACATCAATAAATTCAAGAGCCTTGTGGTGAAAATGTTAATAAATACAACGTGAACACTTCGAAATCAGAATTACGGATATTCGTACATAAATTGTTGACTTCAGCAACCATTTCGTGCAGAATAACAAAGTTTCTTGTGCTATCCCTAAAATGGAACTCTCTCAGCGTGTCTTGCGTAACTTTTCTTAAAATGACTAGAAGAAACGGCCTTGTGGCGGCAATAAAAATGAGGACTGCATAAGTGTGCTCAAATTCACAGTTGCTTAAATTGAAGCACAGATGGTAGTCAGTTTCGCAATTATTTCTTGCGTGATGATGAAGTCCGAGCACTTAATATCCCTGAGTCGCAGCCCGAACTTGACCCTAAGAAATGCAAAAGCCGTTCGTGGGATATCCGACTTATAATGCCGATGAGTGCAGAGCGCGCCTTGGATGCGGATCACTTTCGATTATCCTGTTCACTGCCAATTACGGCTTAAAGTCGCATTCAGCAATAGGTGGTCTGCAAACTGAAGTCCCAAGCAACAGTCCTCAAGTATTCAAAAACATTTCCTTTTGCGTTAGTCAAAGGCCGTCGCATCTATACTTAGTCCCGTATTAGCATGTCTGATAAATTACTCCTTTCTGATTGAAATCTTCCCAACAAAACTTAAGGTGGCCAAAGTTACACCCATTCATAAAGGTGGCAACACTAGTGAATTAACAAATCATCGTCCGATATCCGTATTACCTGTCTTCTCAAAAATTTATGAAAAATGTATAAAAACGCGCCTTATGAAATATCTTGAGAAATACAATATCTTATCACCGCATCAATATGGTTTTCGCAAAAATAAAACCACGGAAGAGGCACTAATTGATGTAAAAAGCCGCATAATAGAAAACATTGAAAATAAAATGTTCACGTTAGGTGTCTTCCTTGACTTGCGTAAAGCGTTCGATTCTGTTGACCATCATATTTTACTGTTGAAATTAAGCCGCCATGGAATTCGTGGAGTAGTCTCTGATCTATTTAAAAGCTACTTATCATCCAGACAACAATTAAATTGTTAGCATTGACAGTGAAAAATCCGAGTATTTAAGCGTAAAGACCCAGGTAGCACACATGGTCTAGAAAACGTTTTTTTAGGGATAAATGGGATAAAACGGATTCTAAACCAATTTTGACGTTTTAAAAACTTCACAGAAAATCCGTATTATATACGTTTTTGACAACGTCTAGAAAACGCATTTTTTAAGGCCATTTTGGTCTAAAACGTATATTTCATGACGTTTGTTCGATTCTAAACCGATTTCGACGTTTTAAAAACGTCACAGAAAATCCGTATTATATCCGTTTTTGATAACGTCTAGAAAAGGCATTTTTTGAGACCATTTTGGTATGGAACGTATATTTCAAGACGTTTGTTCGATCCTAAACCAATTTCGACGTTTCAAAAACGTCTTGTTCGTGACGTCTAGAAGACGCACTTTACAAGACGTTTTGTCGCCCAGCAGCGGACTGCGCGCCAATTGGCCCATGCATGCATGGGCATGCATGAACCACCACGAATGGAAATTTGAACTCGGTCCTGCGCACGCCATCTCTCATTGCGATAAAGAAAGTAACGCGCAAAAGGATAAAGGCGTATGGTGTCTACATTGCATCAGCAATAATGAAGACTTCAAAGTTCGTTAACCAGTAAACTTTACGTAATCTACTGTAATTTACACGTAGCGATAACCGTCTAACATCCGCACGAAGGCCTTAGCGCTGACTGTATCCATCCGCGCGGCCGTGGCTTCTGCAATGTCAGTTAAACTCGCCGATTTCGCATGGGCGGTCAAGCTCACCGGTCATGCACTCTTTTGCTATATTTCGTGCTTGTGTCGTGGTTCGTGGAGGCTATAAACGCAGCTGTGAAGAAACAATACTTCGCTGCGTGTTAAACTTGTGGACCCGAATGCAAGTATGTCTGTGTGGAGCGACTGTTACTCTGACTGACGGTTAGAGTCCCCCGTAAGATTCT
Source organism: Rhipicephalus sanguineus (assembly GCF_013339695.2). Lineage (NCBI taxonomy): Eukaryota > Metazoa > Arthropoda > Arachnida > Ixodida > Ixodidae > Rhipicephalus > Rhipicephalus sanguineus. The sequence goes on from NC_051176.1 coordinate 146,377,645, forward strand.
CTGCGGAAAACTTCACTCATCAGCCTGCGCGCGGGACGCTCTCGCAACTTCCTTTCTTCTATGCTCGAGGGATGGGCGTGGTTGCTTTGATGTGCCATTAGTTTTCTGTGGATTTGCGGATACTGTAAACCACGGGCTTCTGTCATTTTTGAAGGTAAGTTCATGTTTACTGTAGAACTATGGCAAATGAAAAGCGTGTTTCATTGCATCGCGGGCTGCATGTGCGACATGTTTCAGCAGTACGTTACTGCTGAATTTATTCAGCATACATGATAAAGCTGTCTAAACGTAAATGCACGTCATGTTTCTGTTCATGCTCGAACGAACATGAGCGAAAACCATATTTGTATTTGTTAACCTAATTTCAGTAAAATGACTGTCTTTTCTTGGCCGCTTGATGAGGTAGTTTCAAGATGCACATTAGCTTAAGCTACGTATGCCGTGTAAGAAGCAGTTTTAGAATAGGGTACGCAAAGATAGCGTTCGTTGGGCGCCTTTGCTATTTCTGCCACTTAACGGGAGTACGCAAGAGGATGGCGTACGACGCATGTGGAGTAGCCAGTTTTACAATGGGATACGCAGATGGCGTTTGTTGCGTACGTAGCGTATAATGCATGCGCAATGGTGATGAACGAACGCAAAGCTTCGCGCACCCAATTTTAAAACTGCATTGTTGGAAGTTACGGCATCTGTTTTATTGTGTCACTGAAGTTTGTGGATGAGAGAATCTTTGCAGCGACAGCGTACTGGTTCATGGTTTCTTCCGCAGTGCTAGCTGCATGTAACGAGAGGCTGGTCACGCTTTTCCGTTAGTTGCGAATTTCTGAAGGCATGAGAGTCAAAGACGCGTTTCACGGGGAGGAGTTCGGCATTTTTTCTCAGTGCTGCCTTGACTATCTCGATGCGCTTTCGGAATTGTGATTTATGTTTCCCCTACTCTGTTAATCTCCTCCTTTCTCAGTAAAGCCTGCAGCTCTTAGCAGAATGAAGAGGTTCTCTTGCGCGTCTTTTGTGCCTGGTTAAATATAGCAGGCTTGCTCTCTGTCGTCGTACGGTGTTATCGAGTTTTCATCTTTTCACACTGTCCTATTTTAGGTATAATAGCAAATAATGAAATGATCTTTTCTCCTATTTATTGCAGATGGTACTTACCCTAGATGTTTAGAAACAAAGGCTACACCAACTAAATTATTACTTTCTTCTTTTTTATGGGCTGACTGGCGGGTTTTAGCGCGAAAAAATATGGATGTCAAGAGATTGACATTTTCCTCTTTTCCTTGGAAACTTTCAAAAACAAAAGGTCACAGTTTGTAAAGCAGTTAACTTTTTTGAGCGTCTTTGTTTGTCGGCATCTTCGAGAAACCGCACTAGGGATATTGTGCTAAAATATATTTGACGTGGAACGCTGCCCCATGCTGCTAATGGCACAACAACTTTCGTGTGCATGCTATTTGTAGTGTTCTTTGCAGACTTCCGGATGTGCCTAGTGATTTCCATCAAGTACCTGTTATGAAGAAATGTGCTCAGACTGACTTGCCAGACATTGTGATATTTTGACACTGAGCAATGTGATGTACTAAGTGCAATACCCTGATCTGCCTCTGACAATCCTGAGTTTACAGCTGTGTGCTTATTGAGTAAAAAATGGGGAAGAGTCCCAATTCTTTAGCTGATGTGTCTTATCATAATATTAATTTGTTCTTTTAGCCTGACATTTTCTAATACTGGGCATCATAAAAGAAAGATGTTTTTTTTATCAGGCTGGTATTTTCATATTGCTAATTTTTATTTATTAATTTAAGTAAGTGGCTCATTCATTGTAATTTTTGAGGTCGTTTCGATTAGTTTTCTGTTCATACATTTTGTTTTCGCGCTACAGTTGGTTTAGTTGTACTTTTTGTTATATGTCGCTGTAATTTGCAGTGTTCATATTTTCTGCTAGCCACGGCACATTTAAGCTTAACTGTTTGCTCTCTAGGGATGTCAGACCATAATTTCTGTGATAAGCTTTGTACGCTGCATTTCGAAGCCTGAAACCGTTACTTCCTTAGTGGGCGCCGTTTGAAACACGTATGCTGCATCCACAAATATTGTTAGCTAACGTCTAAAATGGCGCCTTTTGTTCCCAACGTCTATCTTACTTCTATAATGATGCCAGAGCTTTTTACAACATTTTTTTTCAGTGAGAAATGTTCCAACAGAGGCATGTTGTAAGAACGTTCCTAAAAGTTTCATTTTGTGAGCAATGCACATCACCAACAGTGATTTTGCAAGCAATTTACGTTCTTTTTTCATTACGCATTCTTGGCTAGGTGGGCCAAATATTATTTTGCAGTTTTGTTTTGTTTTTAGTGATTTCAACACATTGGAGTCGATTTCCACTAACTGTGGTCTTAAGTAGCGCTACTGAACGATTGTTTTGAAACGAGACACACACCAGGTGCTTGATGCATGCCTCCTTTCCTGCTTTGAATGCTGTGTTGGAGCAAGATGGCGAGTTGGGCCTGTTGGTTTACGTTCATGTTTGGAAAATTAGGTTGAAGCACACTGAAAAAAAAACCTGGACAGTAGAAGTGGACAGGAGTAAGCGCTGTCCTGTCCACTTCTACTGTCCACGTCTTTTTGTTGTGTTGCTGTGTTGGCTGTGGCTCGGTGTAGTGTCTTCTAACTCATTCACCTATCGGATTGGTAGTGCAGATTCATCAATGTGCGATAACTGCAACTGCATAGAGACTATCGATCATAGTTTGTGCCGCTGTATGCTATTTCAAACAGATCGCCGGACTCTCCAGTGTGCCTTCAGGAGACTTGACGGTCGGCCTTTTCCCGAAGGAAAGATCTTGGGAGTCTGTCTTCATAGCACATCAGCCGAGAAAACGACACGAGCCCTCCTGCAGTACTTCAAGGCACCAAATTGAGTGACCACCTGTGATACACTCCTCTGTGTGTGTGTTGTGAAATGTGTCTCTTTCTCTCTATTTTTACTCCCTCAATCTCCTCCCATGTGTAGGGTAGCAAATTGAACGCTAGTTAACCTCCCTGCCTATCCTCTGTTCCTTCTCTCTCTCTCTCTCCTTCCTACAAGAAAAAAGTTCAGCGGAAGATGAAGCGTTGAGGAAACGTTTCATCGTGAATGCTTATCTTCGTCAGGGCCCTGACGGCAGGGGCGTAGCCAAGGGCGAGGGGGGGGGGGGGGTCAACCCCCCCCCCCCCCCGAAAAAATTTTCAATTTTGCTCGCATTTATATACACGCACACATACAAACGCACGCACGAACATACATAAAGTATGGTTGAACCCCCCTCCCCCGAACAAAATTTCTGGCTACGCCCCTGCCTGACGGAAACTAATCCCCTTGTCGAGTCGTTGGCTTCAGCGACATTCCCTTTTCGACAATTTCTCTTCACTTCATCTTTGCGTTTGATTAAGTAAAGCTAATTAGTCTACGCCTACATATTGCAGAATTGCTGTGCCAGATCCTTAATTTTGTCATATTGCACCGTTAGTTGTTTGACAACAATTATGCGAATGATGAATCGTGCAAGAAAAAGTGTTCGTGAAGGTTGGATACTATATAGCTGCATTTTAATTACCGCGATATTTTGCATTCTTTTGCCGCTTCTGAATATTATTATATAGTCGCATGCTATATCTCATTTCGTGGTTTTTACGTTTTTATGCTGTACAGGAATCGTTGCTGTTTTACATAATAAATTATGACATGACCACTTTTGTCTGTGAATCTACTGAGCTCTCACTCTGTAATAGTAATTACAGAATAAAGTAACTGTAATTACTATAACAGAGGGGGCTTCCTAAAAACGTGCACTATTATAATTGCATGCGCAAAAACGAAACAGCTAAAAGAAAAGAGATCCTGCATGACGTCTCAAAAACGTTTAGGAAACGTCTTTTCAAAGACGATGCAATGGGATATTTTTATTTTTAAAATGGGATTTTTTGCGACGTTTTGAAACGTTTTCTAGATCGTCTTAAAAACATTTAGAAAACGTCTTTTTAAAGACGATGGAATGGAATATTTTTATCTGTTTTAAAAATGGGATTTTTTGCGACGTTTTTAAAACGTTTTCTAGAACGTCTTAAAAACGTTTTTTAGATAATCTTAAAAACGTTTTCTAGATGGTCTTAAAAACGGATTCTAGCCGGACATTAGACGAGATATAAAACGTTTTCTAGACCTCTAGCTTCTATTCCGTGACGTTTTCTAAACGTTTTTATCGTCTCGGATAAACGTTTATAAAACGTCAATTATCCGTTTTGTGCTACCTGGGGAAAGGAGTTCCGCAGGGGTCCATTTTAGGCCCCGTGCTTTTCCTTTTATATATAAATATTATTACAGAGGTTCAGTATACACCCGAAATTAAAATGTTCGCTGACGACACAAGTATATTTTTCACAGGCTCCATCATTCAGGAAGTAGAAGCTTCAACGAATGCATACCTCTCGAAACTTTCAGGTTGGCTAACAAAAAACAAACTAAAATCAAACACACACAAACCAAATCTATTATGTTCAGGCCCATTAACAAGCGCATCAGTGATAATATAGTAATTTCGTTTAACGATAAGCGACTAGAGCAGGTCCGCACACGAAAATTTCTGGGAGTCTGGTTTCACGAGCACTTATCATGGACACCGCACGTAAATAGACTGTTGGCAGATCTAGCTCGTTCTGTAGGGTGCTTGAGTAAGATCGCTTTCCTCCTCCCTTCATGGTTATGTAAATCATTTTATTATAGCATGTTTTACTCCAAACTTCTAAACGGAATGCTTGTATGGGCAACAACAACTAAGACCAATTACGACAGAATATTAATCTTGCAAAAGCGCCTGCTCCGTATAATAGAAAAATGTAAAGGTCAGCCCAAGGACCTGGACACTCAGCCGCTTTTTTCTTAAACACGAAATTCTATCTGTTAGGAAAGTATATAATAGTAAGCTGATGCAACACATTCATTAACATAAACTACAGGATTCCTTCCCGTGCATTGTATCAACAAAATATGGCTTCAGAAATTCTACCCGCAAAACCAAGAAAACACGCACGAACTATGGCAAGCAGACTATTGATTATAAGATTATACAATTGCTAAACCTTCACGAATCGAATTTAGACTTTACACTGAAAACTAAACAATTTAAATGTCATCATAAATCATTTCTTCTTCTTTTACTGTGAGCAATGATACTAAAACAGAATCGTTTGATTCCAAAATTGCTTTCTCTTTATGCAAAATATATTCTGAATGTATATTATGTAGAAAGAAGCCACTTTTTTTTGTAAAACATTTTTGTGTATGTATGCCGAAGTAAGCATGTTCTGAATGTATAAACCTTTTCGAATGTATATGTATGAAAAAAAAAGAAAATATGAATATGATAACATGTAAAACCAAGTAATATCTCATATACTGAAATGTGTGTAATATGTGTATAACATGTCGCTTATTTGTACATGTGTATGTTACTGATGTTTAAATATGTATAATATGGCACTGACGCAGACTGTATCAGGAGGTCAAGACCTCGTCAGGCTATTTAGCCTTTAGTCTTTGCCTCCCGCCAGGGAAATTTTGTATTTTTTCCTGCAAATAAACAATCTTCAATGTTCAATGTTCAAATGCCAAATTCAATTTTGGGAGCTGGAAAAATGCCTAGGAAGCCGTGTTTTTTGCCGCATACTCAAAAGCCAGCGGCTAAGACGTCACCGGCAGACATTGATAATTTTGTCATTTTGGCTAAAATCGAGAAAACAAGACACACTTGGACACTATCACAAATTCGATTCGCAGCTGCAGTTCAAGTGTTATATGTTTGCGTTAATTTTGGCAATAATTTCCGGGGGATATCGAAGATGGAACTGTTCAAGTTCCTCAGTCACAGTCCCAGCTTTATACTTAGAACCGACAACAGCAGACCATCATTCCTTTCCCAAGGTCACTTTTCGTCAAGGTTGTCGATAAGAAAACTCGCTGCGTTTGAGATCAGCAGGAGAAGCTGCTTAACTGCTCGCTTTGCAAGACGCGCCATAGGGTTTCTGCCGGACATTTCTGGTAGCTTTATATCTTCGTCCAAAAATCGACGACTGGTTTTACGTACTTATCGCTTCCACTTGTAGATCCCTCAACCCCTGTTCCAGCTAAGGCTGCCAAAGGCGCAAACGTTCGGATCATTTCGTTGAAATGAAAGCGCCCGCGTCGGATTCGCGATGCCGATGGACAAGCTTAAAAAGGTTTAAAGTGTCGTGGTTGTAAGTGCGGTGGTTCAAATATTTGCTGAAGTTGCTGCATATCATGAGCTACAAATTTCGATCCATATTTTACAATAGCCAAGCTGTATCAAAAGTAGCCAAAAGGTAGCCAAGTAGCCAAGCCAAATTTTTTTCCCGCCAACAGCTTGAAAAAATAGCCAAACCTGGCAACCCTGACGGTGGGTACTGTGTTACGGTCTTGCAAACGTGTCTTCCATAAGCTGTGCTTACTCATGAGGAAAAACATATGGCGATGTTGGCAAAATATAACGTATAGTGTGATAATTATTTACAAAACTTTTCTTCAGAGCTTGCTGAAGGATATCCCAGAACAGAATAGCGTCTTTGCAGCTAACAGAAGAAACAAAAATACCTTTTATTTTTAACCGTGATACCCCATCTTGGTGAGGTGCTTGGCCTCACCACCTTTCCTGTTCACCCGCTGTTCTACTGCACTTTATGTTAGCCGTGGAGCGTTTCATTAGTAACGCTTGAGCGCTTATTGTCGCTGTGGGATTGTACTTTTGTTTCAGTCTGTTTTTGCCCTTTTTAATTTGTATTCTAATACTCATTTTGATAAATACCACCAAAGAAAAAAAAAACCAAGTGCCTGGATAGCCGCGTGGTTAGGACGCTCGCCTTTGGGTCGAGGGTACGCGGGTTCGAAGCCCGCCTCGTGAAGAATTCTTTTTCGCCAAGAATTCTATCTTTCTCCGTCTTTCATCATGTCGCTGACAATCCCAAGCCAGAAGGCGACGACCTTGCGGCGTGTTTTCCATGCGGATGTGGTGTTGAGTGTGGGCTTCACGGATGACGTCCTGCAGTGGAGGCAAGCCCCCTGCGGTTTCAAGTGCGGATATCTTAGTGTGTTTAGGGAGCCCCGTGATGGTACGGAGAGTAGCCCGATGAAGGCGTTCCAAATTTCGGATGTCCGTTGGAGAGAACGTGTATATGGGTGCACCGTACAAAATCTTTCCAACGGCCACAGCTCTTGCGAGAGTACGACAGGCTTGCTGTCGTGCTCCTCCGTATTTGCTGGACAGACGACGTATCATATGTAACGTGGCTGGCCATGCCTGCCGCAGCCCACGTAGCCACTTCTGTGGGCTGTTGCAACTGGCTATTGGTAAACCTAAAACTTTGATTTGTCCGTTTTTTTAAGTGCGAATGCACTTTATAAGCGACCCTGAATCCGCCGTCCCATAGCAACGGCGCGAGGAAAGGAGAGGAGCGTCTGTAGCAACGGCGCAGCGACGTCACACCCCACGTGACTGCGCGCGCTCCGCCTCCTCACCGCGGTTTGCGCGGGCGCGCGCCGGCTCCGCACCGCTCTTCTAGGTGGCATTGGGTGCAGTGCTTCGCCGCTCCTTCTCTCGCCGTTCGCTCTCTCTCCTCCCTGCGCCCCACTCTCCCGTCCGCTGGCTGGGCGCCTCTCGAAATGTGTGCTCGAGACGCCGCTGTGAAACGCCAACGGCGACCACAAGGCTGAGATTATGGCCGTCAGGTACAATGACAACACAAACAGGTGCTGATGAATGTGTAAATATATGGTTACGGTACAAATCCTCGTCTCGTCATTAATTTACGCCATTAAAATTACTGCGCCGTGTACTCTCGGCGCAAGAAATGCATTCGCATTTCCTCACGATTCCCTTCGGGGAGGTGGGGGCATTTTATTGTATAGTGTGCGATCCAATATGGAGCGAGATGCACATTTTCTCGTTGGTGTGATGCTTGCCGTCTATGCTTATAAGGTCTTCTTAATCAGTCCTTACCCCCATGGGAAACTCCGATAGCCTCTCGACGGTTCCGTCGTCCCATATCTCGTCACAATGATACTGCCCGCCAGGTTCTTGCCACGCGACAACTCAGGGAAGCGACCTTAGATACAATCGACATCTACGCGGACGCTGCTCTTTCCGATGGCCAAGCTTGCATAGCATGGGTTTGCGCGCAAACCACCGAGTACACTGGGGCCTACAGGTGCCATCTCCCGAACGGTACCCCTCTGCAGGCCGAACTCCTTGCCATATGGGGAGCGACTGCAAGCCTCCCATACACCATACAGAAACCCCTTCGTGTCTTTACCGACTCGCACTCTGCTTACTCGGAAATATTTCGCCCAGCCTCGGAGGATGCTACAGCTGCCGCTATTCAAAGCATCCTTCGTAGGCACGAAAAAGCCGACAGGCCAATAGAAATTATTTGGACGCCGGAGCATACGGGTGTGCCCGGGGGCAATACGGCGGCACACGCCGCTGCTGCTTCCGCAGGTGGGTCGACCAATCTTTCTCTGCCCCCACCCCTCAGGGTAAACCCGTATGAGCTCTTAAGTCAAATGGCTCCCTCGGTAGCCACAATGCACTACGTCCCTGCGTCATGCTAGTAAAAAACGCATTACGCAGGTTACCCCACCAGTCCTCTTTTCCAGCAAGTGTCCGCTTTCGCGCTCTCAAGAAGTATTCATCAATAAGATCTACGCAAATAGACCTCTACCAGCCTACGTCACTCACTCCCCGTGCGTCAGGTCACGTGACCTCTCTGCGCACGTGCAACCGCGGGTGGTTGGCAAAACATTCCCGCTGCCGGCTCAGCGTGGTACAGTCGCACGGTGTTTGGCGCACGTTTTTTTTTCTTTGGAACCTTTTTCTGAATCTTTCAGTTCCAAGATTATTTGTGGTATGTGTCAAAGAACATATAAACGTGTCGTGGACTGTGTGACGAAAAATTTGCCACGCTGCTGGCTGTTTAACTTGGAGAAGTGAACCCACGTGGTGGTCTGTGCGAGGAAAAGCGGCATCGTCTTCGAAAATGTTTACTGTGGCGTGTAGTGCGCGTTGAAAGGCAGCGACGATATCGGTTCACATTTGCGGACGTTGAAACTGACAATATTGTATGGTGTGTGTTGTGTGAATAACGATGCATCTTGTTTGTGAAAACATCGGCACGCGTTGTTTCTAACAGGGCAATTTGCAGTGACCGGTTGTCGACGGAACATCAGGATTGGACATTTTATTTGACGCGATGATCTGCGAGTGCGTACATCTCAGTGTTTGTGATGCGTGCACAAAAAAAAAAAAGAAAGGGCATGGTGTCCGTGCTGAAAGGTGAGACTACGCATGAGCTACCAGCGTGTTTTAGCATTGCGGAACATGCACATATGGTTTACCACGGCGAATATCCAGAACCATACGCGTATCGCATTTTATTGGAGATATACGTCATAATGGAAGCAGTGAAGATTCTTGTTTGTCATATTCTAGTTAGCTTATCTTTATGGCTCGATATTTATGAAGTGACATTCCGAGTTTGTGTACCAAGTCTAAAGGAGAGGAGCAAGTAAGGAAACACGTTGTAGGCATCAGATACAGCGACGTAACCGCGCAAGAGAATATTTATAATTAAATTATTGGTGTTCAACATCTCTAAACTGCTCAGTGGATTATGAGGAACGCGGTAGGGGATAACTTCGCTTTAATTTTCACGGGGATTTGTTAACCGAACGCAGGCTAATGCATGTTTCCTTCGTTTTTTTTTTCTTTGATTCATCTCTGATCAGAATTTTGCGCCGTGAGTGAGAATCGAATCCGTGACCTCGCGTACAGTAGCCGCCAATGCTGTACATAGTTTAAAACTGCAGTGCAGATTTCGCGACGGAAATTCATGCCATGCTAATCCATGCCATGCTAATATTTGCTAACGTACAACGTTCGCTTCCGAGGAGCATAAGATTTTTTTATGGCTGTCACCCCCGACGAGCAAATCATATGTTGCACTAACAGAATCGTTCATTACAGGCAGTAACTCTTCCTTCTAACAGGTGTGAGTTCAGAAAACAGCAATTTGCAAAAATTTCTATCGAAGTAAAGCAGACACACGCAGCGCTGCTATGCAGAGAGATCCCGCCGGCGGAACTTTCTTGCCAACCAGCACCTGCTCCCGAAGGCGGGACTTGGGGGCGGGACACTGCCAGTGACGTCACACTGTTTGCAAACAGTGACATGCAATCACTGCGGGCTGCGCTGCCGCGCAGACCTTCACCACTTACTGTGGCAATGTTCCGCATTTGAAAAAGGGCGAATGGCCATACAGGCTTTGCAGTACACAAATTATCGGGAAGCGCTGCTTACGGACCCGGACACGCAGTTAGTATTCGCGCAATATGGAAGTCAGAGCGGCCTGATCAGAGTGGTTTAGGGGGTCCGACAGACCACAGTACTGACCACACACCGCCTCAGTACATGTGATTGTGACTTGAATAAGTGCAAACCCTATGAAACTGTGAAATATTAGTATAGTTTGAAAGTCCCGCTTATCCCCACAGAGGCCATGCGCCTCCCTCTTTTTCAATAAAGGACTTTCCATCCATCTCCGTCTTTCCATCTCTCTCTTTCTCTCTGTCTTACTCGTTCTCTCACCCATCAAGGTTATTACAGGCCACGCTGGAGAAATCGGAGGACGAAGATGAAGAAGAGGATGTAGAGAGCGCGTGCCAGTTCATGATGACGACCGACGGACAAATTACGGCGAGCTTAACCTGTTAGAAATTAATTTTAAGACCGGCGCGTTTCCATAAGGAAGCACCACGTCAACGAGAAGGACTTCGTAAAGTGCATCGCAAGTTCAGACCTTGCGCACCAACTCCGGGCGGTCCAGGGGGCCTGTGAAAGCGATCGGGAACTGTCTCTCAGACAGACAGACAGACAGACAGACAGATGTGTGCACCGCGGCCGTCATCACACACACACACACACACACACACACACACACACACACACACACACACACACACACACACACACACACACACACACACACACACACACACACACACACACACACACACACACACACACACACACACACACACACACACACACACACACAACACAGTGTATGCAGTGTGGATAAAGCTTTTTTTTGATACGGTGAATGTGATAACAAGTGCAAGCGCAAGTACACAACAAACATTTAATACAATGTTTAGGCCGGGGATCACCCTATTTGAAGGTAAGTTGTCAAGCACAGAGAATTCAATTTATACATATTCAATTGAGGGTGATGCATACGGATACAAACTGCAATGCTGAAGATACAAGAATACATACATAAAAACATTCCGTCCCGAAAAAAAGGGGGAGAGGGGGAGGAGCATGGGGGAACATTCCGACATTCATGCACCACAACGACCAGAACAAGAAAAGTTGGGAGTGTACTATGAAATTGCGATGAAGGTAGACATGCGTACGGTTACACTAAAGTGTATGGCTCACACTATAAAATGGAGCGAAGAAAAAGAAAGAAAAATACAGGGGTGCAGCTTGTGGAATGCACGCAAGTAGGACGGCGGGCGCGCTTTCATTTCTCGTTGTTTAATGTAATTAAATGCTCAGGAGATCATGAAGCAGGACATACACACCCTTATATATTCATGCTGTCCCATTCTATAGTTCGCTGTATCCATACTGTGACAACCATTAACCTGCGAGTTACACGGCCTGCCTTCTATTCCCACGTTTATAGACTGTTTGGAAGTTTACTGGTTTCGAACGGAGTGCGTAACGCAACTAACTCAACGTGCTGCTTTTCTTTTTATCGTGAAAAAAAGCAAGCAGTTCAGGCGCAAGTATAAACGTATACGAACGCAGTCATTGTGCAATAGTGCGTACACCAAATTTGAAATCTCGAACTTTTTTTTTAGTGAACTGTAGTGCCCCTTGCCTTTTGCCCTTATAAATCTCTGGGTAGAAGACCCGCTGTTGTGACGTCTTTTAACGCCTAAACTGCCTAAAAGTTCGTTTCTGAGAGCGGCAGTGGATGTGATTCCTCATATTTATATGCCTTTCAGACAGACAGCTTTACATTCAATGATCGACAATCATAATATATTGTATCCGTATGACCCGTGCGTCTGACACTATTCTTAATTGGTTCGGTTGCGCCTTGGTATCAAACTTGGCGTATTGTGTTGTACGTGTGTGTGTGAGCGTGCGTATGTGTGCGTGCGTCCGTGCATGATGTTTGCATGCGTTTATGTGCGTGTGCGTGCATGTTTGTGCGTACGGTTCTGCTTTGTGTGAGCGCGCTATAGGTGGAGGTGCCAGCGTGCATTGCGAGCGCGGTAGCTGGCCAATCTTTTTATGGGCACAAACACCCTGCATAAAGCTTTGTTGCAAAATCTGCAAGATACCTCGTATAATTTACTACGATTCCATCTTGTAATGCGTCCTGTTCCACAGCAGCTGTCCTGCGAAAAAAAAAAAAGATAAAGCTGTGCGTGGAGCAAGTGGCCCCACCGAAATTCCTTCTGTTCACTGCGACGGCCTGTGGTCTCGAAGTTTTGCGCTTGTGATTGGCGCTGACTGGGGTAGATCTTGAGGCACAGGTAACGTCCGCGAGGCACCCGTGCCACCGACAACTTCAGGAACGTCCGGGATATCCGGAACGTCCGGTACATCCGGGACATCGGGAATGTCTGGAACATCCGGAATATCACCGGACAAGCCTACAAATGTTGGCATGACAGGTACTGCGGGAAGTCCGGGAAGTCCGGGAAGGCTTGGGATGCTTGGAAGAACACCGAAGCCGGGTACAGAGAAGTTGAACTGGGGCATTTGAGGCATCTGAGGCATCTGGGGCATCTGGGGCATCCACGGAATCTGAGGTACTTGGGGAGCCTGGAAAGAAAACCAAGAAGTGTGTCGGTATATTGATCGATCTTCATTTTATTGGGCTAGCCTTATATCTGTTCTTTAAGGGAGTAGATGGAGAAAAGCCGGCGCGAGGTTCAAATGCCTCACGGAGGACTGCATATTACTATTCGCTCGTATAGCAGCGTCATTGTCAAAATGTCCGGTCTCAAGAAAAGGCTGTTATGCGTCGGTTCGCTCGATCCCATATGATAAAATCGCTCCAAGCTGGTTTATGTTCAAATGCACAACCAAACAGTAGTCACAGAAGAAAAGCATATATTATTTATTGCAGAACTACTCGATCAAGTATAGTAAAGAAGCGGTGGAAGTGAAGGTTACTGCGTCAAAACGATTGCGGCAAATTTTCCTAAGTCGGGCTGTCATAAGCATTACTTATTACAGCATCAGGCATCTCCTGTATATCTGTATTATATTACAACCCCTCTCTCTCTCTCTCTCTCTCTCTCTATATATATATATATATAGATATATATATATATATATATATATATATATATATATATATATATATATATATATATATATATATATATATATATATATATATATATATATATATAGAGAGAGAGAGAGAGAGAGAGAGAGAGAGAGAGGTTGTAATATAATACAGAATATAAATATATATATATATATATATATATATATATATATATATATATAGAGAGAGAGAGAGAGAGAGAGAGAGAGAGAGAGAGAGGTTGTAATATAATACAGAATATAAATATATATATATATATATATATATATATATATATATATATATATATATATATATATATATATATATATATATATATATATATATATATATATATATATACACGCTATATACGCTATATATATATATATATATATATATATATATATATATATATATATATATATAGCGTTTTCACTTCCCATGCAAGCCACAATGCGGCGCTTGTTAGAGCAAATTGGATTGCCATCAAGTTTTGTCTGAAATTCGACAAGTTCGAAGTGGAAACTTTTCCTATGATAAAGAGCTTTGGTGATAATTGTTAGTCATAACGACAAGTGTTCCGGCGGCATACGGCCACTTTAGAAGGTCGTAAAGAGGCCAGCGATGAAGCCCGCCCTGGACGGCTGTCAACGACCATCACCGATGGCAGCGCGCCAGTCCACACCGCCTCCGTCTTGACCCGCTTCCTTGTCGATTCAAAGGTGCCAAGGGTTCCCCAGCTGCCCTGCAGACCTGGCATGACTCCTACAGACTTCCTTTTGTTTCCGCGCATGAAAATTCCCATGACAGGACATCATTTCAGGATAGTTGACAAAGTCAATGACACCTCCGATGCCTGGAAATCTCACTAGAAACGATGCATCGCCGCAGGAGGAGCCTATGTTGTTGAAACCTTCAATTGTGTTGTATATATATATATATATATATATATATATATATATATATATATATATGTATATATATATATATATATGGCGTCATTCCGAACAACTGTTCATTCTAAATGTCCATTCACCCGTGAACCGTCCCACGCTTCCCCCTCCCTCCGACAGAGGGTCAACTTATTGGGACAATAGTAACGGCGTGTAGTTTGCTGACGTGCACAATGTCGGTCGTTCTGCTTAACGGTGCCACGCATCGGTCGATCTCATAGTTCACTGGAGGCACTCTGCGAAGGATCGTGTAAGGCCCTTCCATGACTGAGCTGAGCTTTCCTATGTTTGGTGCCATGGTGTTTCGTAGAGCACCACCTCACCAACTTGAAGATCTTGTGGCAGGAATTTTTTGTCATAAATGATCTTGTTCTTCTCATGGTAGGCGAGCGTGTTCTTGACTGCATTCTTCCTTGCATCTTGCACACTTCCCTTTGTCGTGTCTAAAAAGGTCTCGTAAGAAGGTATTTCATACATTAGGTATGATGGTGGATATCGGCTTACTTCATGTGGGTTCTGTTGTATTCTCGAACAACGTCCGAAAGATATTTGACCCAAGACTTCTGCGGCTGTAGATTCATTTTGCACTTTAGTCGGGTTACAATGGTCTGATTCGTGCGTTCGTTCATTCCATTACATTGAGGGTGGTGGGAGGACGTGAATAACTGGTGGACATTGTTGTGCTTTAGGAACAGCTTGCCTACAGTGAAAGCTGGTCCATGATCAGAAAAAAGGAACTTCTTTGGCTTCCCTGCAGCGAAGATGGTGGTGATCGAGGCACGAAATGTATGCGTCACACGTTTCATTTTTGTGGGGAAACGCCAAGACATACCGCGTAGCGTGGTCTATCGCCAAGTGAACAAATTCCTTCGCGGAGCCGTGTCCAGAACAACCCCTTAGAGTGTCCATCGCCAAAAGATCGAAGGGCTGTTCTGCGGGTGGCAGCGACTCGAGCGATCCGAATCTCTTGGTTTTAGGTTTCTTGCATCGCTGGCATATGTCGCAGTGTCGGACGTAGGATGAAACGTCTGTGATGATTCCCGGCCAATAATAGTGAGGCGACAACAACCCCCAAGTTTTCTTTACTCCGACATGTCCGAACTGGTGGTGTGCTTTCTGCAGAAGTTCCAGTCGAGGCTTGTGAGGAACGTACACTTTGCGAATTCCTTTACGTGTCACGATAGTCACCCTGTTTCCAATAGCGTACTTGCAGCGAGGGTGATCATACTGCAGAACCTTGGAATTCTGGTAACGAAAGGAGTTGAACCAAAGGACTCCGAGAAAATGCATTTGCCTAGATGTTTTCGCTGCCTTTTTGGTGTCGAATGTTGACGTCATACATACAGCTACAGAGACCATCGAAACAGACGGCCCTGGGGATTTTTGATGTTTTTCAGCCGTTGTAGCGTGATCGGTGACAACAGTGAATGGTCTTCCGTGCAGATAGCAGTGCCAATTCTCAACAGCGCCGACTATAGCTAGGCATTCAAGCCCTGTTAGGGCGTAATTTAGTTAGTAGCTTGCGCGAGTGATAAGCGACAGGGTGTTCTTTGCCATCATCATCACGTTGCTTCAGGACTGCACCGATGCTGACGTTAGATGCGTCGCAATAAAGTACGCATGGTTTCTCGCAAGAAAATATTCTTAAAATTGGCTCTTCCGACAGACGATTTTTCATTTCCACGAAAGTTTGTTCGCAAGAAGCGCCCCATTCCCGCGGTGTGTCCTTCTTTAACAATTTTGTAATTGGAAAAGGTATGTCAGTGAAATGCGTTATAAACAGACGGTAAACGCTGGTGGTGTCGAGAAAACGCTGCAGCTCTTTCGGAGATCTCGGTCTTGAAAATCGCAATACTGCTTCTATATTGTTCCGTTTAGGTGATACGGTACCGTGAGACACCCTGTGACCCAAATATTCAATAGAATCTTGGACAAAGCGACAGTTTTTCAACTTTAGTTTGATGTAACGTTCCCGTTTTTTAGAGCTTGCAGTAGAGCTTGGAGGTGATTTAGGTGCTCATAAAATGTGTCGGAGAAGACTACGATATCATCAGTGTAATTAACGACATTCTTCAAGTTATATTTTCTTATCACTGATTTGACAGCTCTTTCGAATGTAGCAGGAGCATTCCTCAAACCGAAAGGCATAACAAGCCATTCATAATGGCCATTCGGCGTGACGAAAGCTGTTTTTGGGATGTCGTCTGGGTTCATTTTGACATGCCAATAGCCTGATGTAAGTGCCTGTTGTGGACATGCCCTGGCCTGAATCAGATACGGCGGCGCTACCTGAGAACAGTGGGCCTTCATCCGACAAGACCACCGGATTATGATTTGTGGCTCTGTGGGCCCCACCATAGAGCATTGTTGATGAATATAGCGGAAGCCGGCCTCTACCTGTATATTTAACTATGTATGCCGTTGGGCAAACTCTCGAAATAAAAAAAAAACATTTCGAGTTTCCCAGGTAGTCCCGCACATCGTCGATGCGGGTAATAGGTTGGTAGTCAGGCACAGTGACAGCATTAAGCTTTCGGTAATCAATGCATAAGCGAGTACGCCCTTTGCCTGCGTATGGTGAAAAACAGAGATGCACTACACCTTGTTTCAGAAGTAAGTCCACTTGCCTGACAATTTCCTCTTTGTCTGCCGGGGAGCATCGATACGGTGGTCTGTGAATCGGGACGTTGTTGCTGAGGACGATGCGATATCGTTCATCCGCAATACATCCGAAGTCAATCTGAGACTTTGAGACTCTGTAACTGTGAAGCACATCTCTCAAAGCAACTTGTTGCGACGTCGGAAGGTGCGTGACATCAACGGACTGTAGCGGGGATGTATCCGCACTGAAGACGTACTTTTTATTTCCGAAGGGGATGTGCAGAACTTCGTTGTCTTGAAGCAAAGTCATGGTGTTCAAGTTGAGTGAAAGGTTGAAAAAAGAGGTGTTCTCCAGACCTAGCAAGAATTCAGCCTTCATTCCTTGGAGAATGTGTGCTTGGACTGCCTGCATTATCTTCCCTATTTCTAACTGTATGTGTACGCGGCCCAAAGTTTTTGTTGTTGAGGTGACTTTTTGGACACTGATGCATGGATCCATGAGCAATTGCAGCTGGAGCTCTCTGAACACAACGTCACTGATACAGGTAATAGTGGCTCCTGTATCCAGAGTTGCGTTCACCAAGTGTCCGTTCACAAGTGCACCCAAAACGTATTAGTGCAGCTTTGGGCCGCCCTCTTCGTTTCCCTGGTCGTCAGCAAGAACAGACACCATTTCATGACAAGGGCACTCATTGTACCAGTGAAGCTGATTTGGCAAACCAGCAGATGCGCACTGTCGGCACACACTGCGAGGGGTGCGCGTCGATCCTGCAGGGCTCCATCGTCGTGTAGGATGAGGCTCCCGTTGCGTGGGTTGCTGCTTCGACGAGCCTGGGGAAACATCACTTTGGACAGAGGCTTCCGCTTGGATTGCAGCAGCAAGCCACTTGGCTGGGGTAGAGAGCGCCAGTCCAGCGAGGCGCCTTTCGATCTCTTCAGGCACACCGTCGGTCAAGCCTGATATTCTGTGAGCGTCCTTCATTTCTGCGAGGCGACCAAGGCGCGTCTTCTCCTCGTAGTAGTGCCTGATGCGTTGTCCTTTTTTGAGTCTGCAGTGTATTAATTGGCGAAATGGGTCTCCGATGGGCTCGGCAAATCGCTCTTTCATGCTTCCTTTGATGCCTCCCCACGAGTCTTCAACGTCGAAAATCTTGGTGAGGTACCAGCGGAATGCCTCACCTTCCAGGTACTCGCTGATGTAGTTGATGCGATCTCGTTCGGACCAGGAAACGTTGCTCGCTTTCGCTTCGAAGAGGCGCAAACAATGGGGTAGCCAGGGGAGGTGGGTACACCGGGCCAGTTCCCCCCCCCCCCCCCCCCCCGAAATCTTTTTCTGCCACGGTATACAGAGCACAAAATGACACTCGACCACACTTACCTGCCCGGACCCTACGTAGGATCAAGGGCGTGCCCCTCACCTCCCCCCCCCCCCCCCCCGAAAAAAATTTCTGCCTGCGCCACTGGGCGCCGACCCATGTCCACGGGGTCGTCGTCTTCGGCGCCGGTGTATTTCGGCAGGCTGATCGTCTTCTTTGATGTGCTCATGATGCTGGTGAGGTAGATCCTGTCAACTTACTGTGACGGAGACATGGGGTCAGTCAGGACAACTGTTTGTTCTAACTGTTCTCATCTTCCTCTTCTTCATTTTCCCCATTCACCCGTGAACTGTCACACACACACACACACACACACACACACACACACACACACACACACACACACACACACACACACACACACACACACACACACACACACACACACACACACACACACGCACACACACACACACACACACACACACACACACACACACACATATATATATATATATATATATATATATATATATATATATATATATATTATATATATATATATATATTATATATATATATATATATATATATATATATATATATATATATATATCAAGAATTAGGCCCTCCAAGTTGCTAAACCTCCATTGTTTGGTTTGATATGTAAATATATAGGGAGCACGGCTAACTCCCTGTAGGTTGAGGAAGTTGAAAGAAGAGAGAATGAGGCCAGGGGAACGGGAGTTGATTGATAGGAGCAGCAATGCTCTGCAATCGGCATACGAAGTCCACGCAGCTGATGTGATGCAGCTTTCCTGACACTGGCACCAGCGCCGCACAGCTGCATGGCAGCAGTGCATTACAACAGAAAGTCACAGCCTGAGGAACTTTGGAAACCCTTACAAAGTTCTTCCCAGTTCTAAAACGAGCGGTAGTTCACGCGGACTTGCAAACGGCTGAGTCAAATGTAGTTGAAAATCCCTGGCAAAAGAATCGACCAGAGTCAATAATAGTACTTTTAACCTTTCTTGTTGTGTTCCGCAGTAAAAAATGATATTTAAAAAATGATTTTTTCTGGTTCAGTTTCAGTCGTCCTAAAAAAATAATGCTTCAGCGAAGCTGTTCTAGCTCGGCGTAAAATGTCTGTCGTGACCCAAAACTATCATCATTTTTAACCTGCCCGCGCTCTCTACATCCCCTTTTTCATCTTCGTCCTCTTCTGCTTCGCTCCCAGGACACGTGCGCCGATTTCTCCGACTTTGCCTGCAATAACCCTGATTGGTGAGAGAATGTGTTCAGAGAGAGAGAAAGAAAGAGATCTAAAAAAACGAAGAGATAAATTCTTGCCGAAAAAAATTCTTCTCGAGGCGGGATTCGAACCCGTGTACCCCCGATTCGAAGGCGAGCGTACTAACAAGTTGGCTATCAAAGTACGCTAGCATATAGTGTAGCACGGGGGTGGGAAAGGGAAGTGAGCGTGAGGAGGAGAGATGTGATGGCGAGGAGGAGGGAAAGGAAAAGGGGAGAGAGTAACGCATAGCATAGAAAGAATGAAAAATACAGAGAGAGAGGGAATCAATGAAAGAGAGAGAAATTAAATAGAGTGAGAGATAGAGAGACAAAAGGATAGAAAGAAGGAGGAAGCAAGCAAGAAATAGAAAGAAGAGCAAGGAATATATATATATATATATATATATATATATATATATATATATATATATATATATATATATATATATATATGTGTGTGTGTGTGTGTGTGTGTGTGTGTGTGTGTGTGTGTGTGTATTACATATGGAGAGAGAGAGAGAAATAGAGAAATAAACAGAGAAAAAAGAGACAGAAAATACAGAGAAGAAGACGGAAACAGAGGAAGAAAGAAAGAAAAAATTCGCAAAACTTAGCAAAGCAGCAAAAAGCCAGGACTACATAGGTGCCCATCCGCTCCGCTGTCTTTAGCATTGCGCCTCCAGTGCAAGGTACGCTAATTTTTTTCTTTAGTTTAGTTCGACAAATCGACCTTATTTTAGGTCAATCTGTGGAGCAACCTTGATTGACACAAATGCTTCCGTACAAACGGTGTGTCCCAGCTAGAGCTCAATGTACGCTGTTCAGCTAAGTGTCCTCTCCTTCTATGGCAACGAAGTTTCTGGTACTACTAGTCCCTTGGCTATTCGAAAAATTACACCATCTCCCGCTAAAGGGGACCATGAGACGATGCGAAGCAGCGTTTCGGCATGCCCAGCCCGCGTTTCAGAGGGGGAGTGGAGAGCGGGAGCGGAGAGAGGGAGAGTGGTAGTGGAGAGGGGGAGAGGGTTATAGGAGCGGGGGAGGGGAGTGGAGCTGGGGAGTGGGAGTGGAGAGGGGAAGAGGGGAGTAAAGAGGAGGTGTGTGGAGAGGGTTTGCGCATGCGCTATAGGGTGGTCACGCCGCACTCCACCACCGGATTGAACTCCGCCATAAGATGCTTCGCATCTAAAAAAAAAGACGGAACAGCTTGACTAGCGTTAGCTGAAGCATCGTATACATACACACCTGAAATCCGGGAAACGTCCAGTTAACAACAGGGAACTGAAAGTTGGGAACTTGGAAGGCCGGCACCACCACGCCGACACCTGGGAAGTTGAACCACCCTGGCGGCAGTGCCGGAGGCTGCGGTGCTGGCGGTGTCTGGGGTGTCGGTTGGGCTTGGCGTTCGAGCAGCGGGTTGAATCCCGGCTGTTGCGGAGCGGCGACCGTCCAGCGGCACAATGATCCCAGTGCCAAGCATGTCGAGGCATAGAGCAAGAACGAGCTGAGCTGCATCCTACGTGTGTCATATTAATTAATTAATTCATTCATTCATTCGTACGAGCTCCGAAAAGGGGGGAGAAGAAGGGTGCGCAATATATATATATATATATATATATATATATATATATATATATATAGTAGTTGCAACCAGAAAAACTGTCTTTCCAGGAGTTGCAATAAAAATTGATGTTACAGTTGCCTGTAATCAAATCACACAGCTTAATTTTTCCCCGCAATTCACTAGCTCACTTGAAACACACATAACGCCTTCGAGGACTTGTCAAAATATTTTTTTTACGTATGCAGCAATTAGCCATAATGCATCGCCATCGCATCATCAATTGCCAGTGTCAAAGAGCGGTTCCGTTTAAACCATGATATATATATATATATATATATATATATATATATATATATATATATATATATATATATATATATATATATATATATATATATATATATATATATATATATATATATATATGTATATATATATATATATATATATATATATATATATATATGCGTTATAAGTGTTTCAAGAGTGCTAGTGAATTCTGGGGAAAAATTAAGCTGTGTGATTTTATTACAGGCAACTGTAATATCAATTGTTATTGAAACTCCTGGAAAGACAGTTTTTCTGGTTGCAACTACTGTAAGGTCGTATGCGTCTATTGTCTGGTTGATCTCAGAACGACAGTAAACTTTGAAATTTGCATGGGAATACAGGTCTCAAATATGAAGGCGTACAAATGAGACACAAATATTGGGAACAGAAAGGTTAACAGGCGCGGTTGTGTTGTCCTCTTCGTTTCGATTGTGCCCACATTTCTATAACTTCTTACTTCAACGAACAATTTATATATATATATATATATATATATATATATATATATATATATATATATATATATATATATATATATATATATATATATATATATATATATATATATATATATGGGTTATTCCATGCCAAGTGTCCCAGACGTGGCGCTCGCACATCGCAGATTTTGCTGATAAAATTTGTGCCTTTTTCCTGTGCCAGATAGAGTATTGTGGCAAAACATTTTTGCTCGAAAAAAATTTTGACGATCATGGCGCCCCCTCGAATTTCGCTGTTATTTGTTAAACCATGCCTTATAGAAAAATGTGTATAAAATCCATTTTTGTGTGTTGAGTTTCGAAACCACGCTTCCGCCATCGCAGAGGTTCTGTTTAGTTGTCCCATTCTTTAATTCCGAAAACTTTGTGTTTCACTACCAGCTACGTATCTTCAAAAACTACGAAAATCTTCAAAGTTCGTAATTTTTTCTTAAGCTATCTGGAACTCTCCCTAACCAATATAAATAATAATATGATTTTCAGGAAAGTGTATTTTAGAAAAAAATGTTTAGGGGTAAAATAGACTTCAAATCTTCCCGAAACAAATTGTGAAATTAGAGAGAATATGCGATTTGTCGCATGTTTGACCGTATTTTTCATACTGATGCGGTCCAAGTAAAAATCCTCGTCATGCGGCGTTTGATAGTAGACTACATCGTTAAGTAATGAAGAAAGTCTAATCAAATCATTTTTTTTTTTGTTTTAAGGAAGAAAATAATTTTTGAATTTGTTCCTCCGAACGGGTCCTGCATTTCTTT
Source organism: Rhipicephalus sanguineus (assembly GCF_013339695.2). NCBI lineage: Eukaryota > Metazoa > Arthropoda > Arachnida > Ixodida > Ixodidae > Rhipicephalus > Rhipicephalus sanguineus. Next base: position 146,400,400 of record NC_051176.1, read on the forward strand.
TTGTTGGTGCTTCGCCGCAAAGCACGTGGTCGCCCTTGCAGCTGACCCTCGTCACAGGCAGAGGCAAGATGCGAGATGTATGTCAGTGGCTATTGAGTGGTCGAAAGTCTTCTCGCGTTGATGTCAGGGTGACGAGTATTGAATTCGCGTTACATTGGGAGCTTGCTTGGCGGGCCCAATGGTAAGTATGGACGCCCGAGAGCAGCCTATGGCGCCGTTTCCACAATGTGCTAGAGGGCCGTCTGCACAATTAGCATGCGCATACTGAATGAAATAATGCACATTGTATACACTTGTTTGTCTTGGTATACGTGGTGTGGTATAAATCATATTATTATTTATATTGGTTAGGGAGAGTTCAAGATAGCTCAAGAAAAAATCACGAACTTTGAAGATTTTCGTAGTTTTTGAAGATACGTAGCTGGTAGTGAAACACAAAGTTTTCGGAATTAAAGAATAGGACAACTAAACAGAACCTCTGCGATGGCGCAAGCGTGGTTTCGAAGCTCAACACACAAAAGATGGATTTTATACACATTTTTCTATAAGGCACGGTTTAACAAATACAAGCGAAATGTTTTGCCACAATACTCTATCTGGCACAGGAAAAAGGCACAAATTTTATCAGCAAAATCTGCGATGTGCGAGCGCCACGTCTGCGACACTTGGCATGGAATGACTCATATATATATATATATATATATATATATATATATATATATATATATATATATATATATATATATATGTATATATATATATATATATATATATATATATATATATATATATATATATATATATATATATATATATATATATATATATATATATATAATAGACTTTTATTCAACCAAATGCATAGGCCGAGCATTTCGACCGCCTGCGCGATCAGTCGACGCTGTTCTTCCCCTTCGGCGCCGATCCAGTCGAGCCAGGTGGTGATGAAAAGGGAAGAGGGAGGATAAGAGCTGGACTGCTGAGCAGTTGGGCAGTAGAAAAGGCAGTGTGACAGGTCTACATATGTAGATGGGCAATTGGGTCAGCAGGGGTCCGATCTATATTTATAAAGAAAAAGGCGAGAGGGGGTGATCAGGCAGTTCATTTGGATGTGCCGTAGATTCGAACCTCTAGCAGAGTGAGTGATGGATGAGGAGGAGGGTAAAGACGCTTGTCGAGTCGGAGCTGTAGGCCTACCTCCTTGATAGTATGGCGCAAGGAGATCTTCCCTTCGTTCTTCACGGAGCTCCCACTGTCTTCCGAAGGTATGGGCCAGGGAATGAACGGTGCCCGGTGCAGTATATCACGGGCGAGCCGGTGAGCCAGCTCATTGCGATCAATCCCCGAGTGCCCAGGAACCCAGCGTTTTCTTCCCTCACTTCTCTCGCCGATAGTACGCGATATACCCTGACTCTTACGCCGCCATCCGTAACATATAGAACCGCACCTTACCCTCTAATATATATATTAGTTGCCGTAAACCTGCTTCACGTGTCCGTCACCACTAGAATTGCATGTACACGCATACATGTTGGAAGGTGTCAGTGTAACGCGAAAAGACAGCTGTTCCGGAAGCTGTAGTGGGCGACGTGACGTCACATCGTATCGTATATACTCAGTGGCTCGGTAGCATCAATAGCGCCCTTCACCGCTCTGCAAGTGCACTGCTAGCGTTAATATGCGCATCCATCACATTCACAACGTCGATTCCTCCTCTCCAGCAGATTGTCTTCATACATATTAAACAGCATTCAAAGTAGTGTCGTTTGCGCGTCCAGTTCAGCACCAAGTCGAGTTACACAAGAGCGCGGCCGCTCGATGACGGCCGTAACTCTTGAATAAGGTATATACTCAAAGAGAAACGTATATAAGAAGTCGAATGCTGCTCGTAACTAACTAAATACGTCCTGGTAGAGTTGTAAATGTCGTAACTGGGCGTCGAGAATGAGCTGGGATGCTCGGGCGGAATACAGATACGCCGCAGGTAGCGGCGTAAACTCAGAAACGCTCTAAGTATAGGGCCGAAGGAGTTCTGTTGGAGATCTCGTGTGATACGGTGGGACGGGTGTCGTGTCTAGCAAGAGGACTGGCGATACGCCAGAGGAAACATCGAAAGCGCGAAATAGAAACCAGAACGCGGCGGCAGAAGCGCGACGCCCGAAACGAAGCTTAACAACGGCAATGGGAAGCCGTGAAGGACAATAAAATAGCTTTGTGCTTGTAGCGAAGACCTGAACTGAACACAGTAAACCAGTTTACAACCTTAAGGGGGTTTTACCGTGTCTGTAACTAACGCCCTTACACCCTTGAAAAAAGGCATTTTTTACGAATCAAAACACACATATCATGGAGTGGTTCTCAATCGCCTAAACACCCTTATTACTGAAAAACAGTGAAAAATAAAGACTACTAGACAGGGAAAATGAATTTACAGATGACATCAGCATAAAAGGCGCACGCACGCGCCCAACCAGACACACAACATAGCATATTGTGAAATACCTCACGGACATATATATATATATATATATATATATATATATATATATATATATATATATATATATATATATATATATATATATATATATATATATATATATATATATATATATATATATATATATAGCCCTCTAAGCGACAGATGTGCTAATCTAAACTCGCCTAATCTTCGACGCCTCTTTAATCAGCGAGTCCCAACTATTAGCTGGCACTGTGTCGTATGGGCCACAGCCCCGCCACGGTGGTCTAGTGGTTATGGCGCTCGACTGCTGACCCGAAGGTGGCGGGATCGAATCCCGGCCGCGGCTGCTGCATTTTCGATGGAGGCGAAAATGTTTGAGGCCCGTGCACTTAGATTTAGGTGCACGTTAAAGAACCCCAGGTGGTCGAAATTTCCGGAGTCCTCCACTACGGCGTCTCTCATAATCGTATCTTGGTTTTGGGACGTTAAACCCCAGATATTATTATTAGTATGGGCCACAGGTGTTTCAATAACCCATAACACCCTTAGCTTCTAAAGGGTGTTTTAGGTGAAGCATTAACCCTTACGCAAACCAAAAGGCTATTTGGGGAACCAAAACAACCTCACACTCCCATTTTTGCAAAGTATGGTCAGGCGAAAGGGTGTTTTGCTTGCTTGAAATCGCATTAAGGGTGCAAAGTGGCTTACAGTGAAGCGTCTGGAGACGCAGTGCGTTGCGCACCTATTCCTGAGACAGTCGGAAAGACAGAGTATAAGCCAAGGAACTATAGCATAAGCCCTAAACACCATGTACGTATACGCAAGCAAATTTCTAGTTCGTGCCCAGTGCACGGCCACTTGAAGTTTTCACACTCAAGTGCGCCTCACACTCAGGGGCGTAGCAGAGGGATGAGCCCACAATGAACGTGTCCCACCCTTCATCCTTCCCTTCAAAAAACAATTCCTGGCTACAGAAGGGTACGTATTTGAGCTGGTTGGTTCACGATAGAAACAGCGCCATAAGACGGGACGAAACGAAATAACACAGACCACTGCACTTCATTCAGCGCAGTGGTCTGCGTTCTTTCGTTTCGTCCCATCTTATGACGCTATTTCCTGCACATAATTCCTGGCTACTTCAATGGCTGCACAGCATTCATTTGCACTGCACAAGGCAGCAACTCAGTAAAAACGTGTTCTCTGCTTGGAGCCCAACGCAGGAGCTTCCTGCGTTGGAGCCCGTTGCTTTGTGAATCAGGGATATCCACTTTATGAAGACAGAGCTACCGTTTCCAGTCATCCAAGAGGCTCTGCAGCGGGCACTAAGGGTGAACGCAATTTGCACTGAGGACAGCACAGATGTGATCCGTATAGTGTTTCAGGAAAAGTTGAACGTATAGTTTCGTTAAGTGCACGGGTCAGGCTCCGCTACTTATAGATCTCGCGTAGCATTTCTTTTCATAGAGCATCATGCTACAATAGCTTTCGCGTTCTTCAAAACGAAATAGATTACACGCACCTTTTGACATTTTTCAAAAATGGTCGAAAATGACAAGACTTACCTTTCCAAATGCAAAAAAACAGCCTCTTGTGACGCAGCCGCAACCCCGAATGTCCAAGACTCTCTATGTCATTACAGCTTTTATGGTGCCCGCGTCGGAGCCCTCGGAACCGGCACGCAACGCTGGCTACCGTGAGACGTGTTTGCGCGCTTAGGTAATTCGACATTGAGTTCTGCGGCCCCGTCCTGTGTGCCGCTACAGGAAAAATACATTCGCTGTCCGCGTCCAACACGACCCCTCGGCGGTTCGCGAGGAAGCGCGGGCTCACTGTTTTTTGTACACACCACTGCTCACCGTTAATCTCTATGCGTCGTTACGGTGGTAAGCGTTCATTCTGCCGGAATGCCTCCGCCCATCAAACTTCCGTGGATACAGCCCTTCGTTTTTCTGTAGCTCTTTTTAGGGCGCACAGAAGTGCCTTTCTCTCTTTATTGTTTGGCTCTATCGGGCAATTTTCTTCCGAAAGGCCGGCTTTGTGGCGACCTACAAGTACAAGTACCGTACGAACGCCCGGATAATTTCCGATGGCGCTGATTTGTTTGCGTCACGAGAACGACAACAGCTCACAAATATCATCTGCAACTTGTTTCAGCAACCCCAAAGACCCTCAACCACAACCTCGTGCTTAGTAGCACAGCGCCACTAAGCCCACACTGCTGGTCATCGATTGGACAGCTGTGTATCCTCAAGAAAGGCCATCTGGCTACACTGCAACCAATGAAGTGCTCAAACATTCAAACATGTTGCACCTTCGCATGTTGCCTCAATTTCTCTCAATATTGTACAGCGTGCTCCGAGATATCTGTACAGTCGATTGACGTAAAAATTTTCCGTGATAGGGGTTCCTCGAAAAATTTTAATGTCAGCGAAGTTTTTGCTTCCAGTCAGAAAAACATTTAAAGCTATGTCGGTCACGTATAAGCTAATACGGGTAAGAAACGTGGGCCGGTGTTCACATAAAGAATTTTACTTTGAAATTGTTTGCCAGAGAAAATTCCAGGCCAGTACGCTGAACCTGCTATTATCCAAGGCGAGCGGCTAAAAGTTATTTTACTTGCGAACGACAGCTAGAATTCTTCATAGGAAAAGGAGTCCAGTCAATCCTGACGGTGAGTACATCATACATGATAGCTTATAAGCTAACACGACTTGCCAATGGCAAATAACACTTCTCATATAAAAAAATCCGTAAAACAGGGGGTGGATGCTCGAGCCAACGTTTCGACAAGTGGACTTGTCTTCTTACCTACAAGAAGACAAGTCCACTTGTCGAAACGTTGGCTCGAGCATCCACCCCCTGTTTTACGGATTTTTTCATCGCAGCTTCCATCTTCCACTTCCTGCCGTTTTTTGGACTTCTCATATAAAAGCTTACGTAATCGTCTCGAGAATACGTGAAAACGGAATTCTGAGCTGCAGGCCAGGGCTATGAAAATAATCTTTTTCTCAGACTATGCGTCCTTATAACGCCGATTTTATACGCGGTTCGGCAAGTAGCAAAGCTTCGACTTCCTGCCGGCTTCCCGTGGTGCTGTCGATATGGCTGCACGTTCTGAGGATTTGTTTCCTTGTTAACTTTAAAGAGACGCTAAATAGAAAGACGATTTTTTTTTTCATATTTGTAAATTACTCTTTCACAATTGCAAAATCACCGCGCTGGCCGCGAGAAGGCGCTTGGTAAGCAAGAAAACGCGCAAAATGAATATGCACTCTTAGAAAAAAAGTTAGTAAATAGTTAGTAAACGCATGTATTTACTAGTTTCGAGCGTATATTACTACCTTCGCGGCATCCTTTTACTAGCCAGCAGCTAGTAAGGGTCGTAACTTCTGCCGAGGGAAGCTTTCTTGGTGTTTTCAGCTAAGTAACTACTAAGCCACCCACGTTGCCAGATCTTTCGTAGATGCCGCAGTATACTTTGCCGTAATTGTGACGGTCTTTACCAAAATTTTAACAAACTTTAATTTTATTAATTACCTTGGAATGAAAGTTTCGTGCTACGTGATGGCCCACATATAAGCAAATATAAGGGCACACGATAATTTGTAGAAAACATCGATTATGCTTCTAAATTCTGTGGCTCCTAACCAGTACCCGGTTTGCTATTCCAAAGTAGGAGCATAAATAAACTTCAAGCCGCTGCTAGAGTAGACATCGGCTACGTAAAAGTCTTGCTTTCTGTGTGTGCGCTTGTGTGTGTGTTCTCATTCGTGATCAATTCATGTCTCTATGTATGTTGCTGTGATGTGTACTTACCATGGTAATTACATGAAGTAATTAGCGGCCGTTAGTTAATGTACGAGGACAATGCCATTTCGTTTTTTTTTTAATCCTTTAGGTACTTTTGTGATAGAATCATCTTGATATGGCAATGCACACGCACATATAAACAAAATAGGCGTAAACATCTAATTGCCTAAATGTAGTAGAGCTAGTATGGTTAGTAAGTTGCTAGCGCGGTTACTAACAACTTAGTAATGGACTAGCCATTCGAGCTAGTACTATTCACTCACTAACTAGGTAGCAAGTTCCACCAAACTGCATTTTGCTGCCTTCACTTACTAAGAGGCTAGTGTATTTTGTGACAAGTTAACGGTTAGTATTTAGTTAGTGAATATGACGACCTTTTCTTCTAAGAGTGTGCGTGTGGCGACACCACCTTGAGATTCCCGCACCAAACGTCGTGACGTCATATATTTTAATCGCGTCTACTAGGTCCTACATAGTTCCCAATCAGTAAAAATGAAGTACATTGTCCTGTGAGGGGGCCATAGACTTAACATACCAAGTTTCAGGAAATTTCGTTGAGTCAATGACGCGAAAAAACGAAAAATATACTTTGAAATCCGCGACGTCACGCGCGGAGATTTCGGCGTGAAATTTAAAAACTAAACTGCGACCTCGATTTTCTCCTCTATTAATAAACCTGTGGTGGTGAAATTAACGACATTAGAGTTTTAAGACTACTATTTATTAATCTAAACCGATTCATTGTCTCACTGTAGTGTCCCTTTAATGCTTACAGGGCGTATAAGCAGTGACTCTCTTTTTCATTATATAATAATTGTTGGCGTTTTGCGTCTCAAAACCACGATATGATTATGCGAGACGCCGCAGTAGAGACCTCCGAAAATTTCGACCATCTTGTGTTCTTTAACGTGCACCTAGATCTAAGCACACGGGCCTCTAGCATTTCGCGTCCATCGAAATGCGGCCGCCCTGGCCGGGATCCTACCCTGCGACCTTCGCAGGGGCGTAGCCAAGGGTGGGGTGGGGGTGGGGGGGGGTTGGGGGGTTCAACCCCCCCCCCCCGAAATTCTTCAGTTTTGCTTGCGTATATAGGCATGCACACATACAAACGCACGCACGAACATACATAAAGTATGGTTGAACACCCCCCCCCCCCCGAAAAAAATTTCTGGCTACGCCCCTGGACCTTCGGGACAGCAGTCGAGCACCATAAACATTAGACCACCGCGGCGGGTTCTTTTTCATTATGGTAAACGTCAGTGGCTACAGAGCACGGCCCGCATTCACAAAAACGCCTTACGCTAGATTTGTTGGTAAGATAAAATTTGAGCCAACCCCAATATTGGCGAAGGTGTCTGGCCGATGGAAACTCGCACTTACGAAAAAAGAGTTTTGAAAATTTGGTCCTAGATTATCAAACGCTAAGCGATTTATCACAAGCTAAACGATTCAAAAGCTAAGCGAAAGCACACTAAGAAATTTACTGATTGCCGCACCGGTGTGGTTCCTTTTAGTTCCTTTTAGCTGCGGCCGCTACTAGGTATAAGCGGTCGCCGGGACGCTGTGTTAATCAGGTATCAATGCCGCGTAAGAGGTGGTTAACAGGAGGCTCTCCATCTAATCTATCTTTATACACTGTCGAGAGTGTAAATGCACGCCTACAATCGATAAATATGGAGTGTTGTTGTCACAACCCCGTCAGTGGAGAGGCAATCGCCGGGCAGATTCCAAGGGCCGAGGTATCGGCCCCCCGAAACGCACCATGAAACAACGGACAATTTAAGAGTAGGTCCCTTTAGCGCGCCAGCGAACGCCGGTTGTGGTCCAAAGACCAAAGTCTGAGCCAAGACTTGACAACACAAAAAAGTATATTTTTAATTAAGGTAGTACAAAAATTTCACATGAATACACACTTGGCTGGTTACCTCAATACAACTAAGGTGGGTTTAAAACCATGGAGAAACAAATAATCAATTGTGCTCAAACACAAAGCACTCGAGAACATTCGAGAACACTTCAGTTCCTTTCATATACACCGGCTTGAGGAATCTCTCCACGTAGGCTGTAGCGCTGACAATTTGTTCCCCTTCGGCCTTCGGTGATCACATGTCTCCTCTCGGCGACATTTTCTTCAAAACCCTTCTTCACTGCTCCCACGACGTCATCTCTCAGCACTTCTTTTAAGGGAACTGACAACCGATTTTTATCAACCCAGTTTTTTTACGGCGCTACGAAAAGCTCTCCCTCGGTAGTGATTAAACCTGCAGGGTTGATTCCAAAAGCGCGTGGATGTTTTGTAAGCAGATTTTTTTTTTATCTTAGAAGCCGCTAAAAAAGTTCGAGTCCCTTCTCTAGCAACGCTGAGAAGCGATAGCGATGCCGATAGCCCTTCTCGCTAACTGTTCATTACGCTCAACTCTCCGCTTTCACGGGAGTGAGCGTAACTGTGGCTAACCACCTTCACTTCGACATTTTCAACCGCTTTTGAATATAAAAAGCAGGTAAGTTTACCGAACGCTCGTCGCCACGTGAAGTCCCTTTACCAAATCACGAACCAGGCGCTCCTCGTACGTTTCCAACTCATCAGCAGGTGCCGCTAGGCCCTCCGCTAATAACTTTCATGCTGCTTGCTCAAGAGAGTATCGGATCATACGTCAAGCGAAGGCGGCGTCGCTGTTCTGTTCAGTGCTAACGAAGGCGCATCTGCGCATTTTAAGTTAAAAAAGATTATAATAAAAAGTGTGCTGCATTTCAATCCTAATACTATAGAGACAATTAACCGCGTACACCGGTAAAATGTCACGTGATGGGGATCACATGCATCTTTGCTTTCTTGCCGCGTGAGGTGCTAAAAGTCATTTTTCGCGGCTTTAGTGAACAAATAAAAATACATAATCCGCGTTTAGGGAGAAAAACAGAGTTTGTTCTCTCCAATACAACAGACAATCTTCCCATAAGTGGGGTTATCTCAATTCGTGCTCAGAGCGGTTGTCTGTCCCTTTGAAGGAGTAGTGAGACGATTTCGAGACATCGCAAAAGGGACATTTTTCGTTTCCTTGGTATGCGGTGTCAACGCACTCCGCACACCGGAGTCGGAGAACACGTATAGCATATTTTAATTTGACTTTGAAGTTTTCGTCGCCGAGCATCTGCAAGCCAGCCCCACTGCAATGAACATTTTCCCGACGAGTCAACACAGTTCCTCCGAGTGTGCGAGCTCTGCGTCCTGCATGCAGCCTAAATCGCAGAAATCACTGTCAGGTTCACTTCACGACAATTCGCTCACCGTTGCTTATGTGCACCACGAGCAGATGATGGATTTGTCGCTAGTACGCCGCAAATTTCTGTATCCCCGTGACGTCACACTGCTATGAAACGTCACTGAGAAGCCAACCCCTCGATATCGAAACTGAAAGTGTCTTTTTAAGGTAGCGGTAATTAAAATATATTCGATGCATTCCCAGGCACCACAATACTCGTTTTAGGTTTCTCGACACTAGTATTTTTATTTAAAGCAACAATCCTAAAATTTTTAACACTCATGTCAGTACTCCTTTAAAAACGACTGACGGCACTACATCGTAACGCAAACCGTCTTATCTGGCCGACCGAACCACACACTTCTACATCACAACTTCTTCCTTCATTGACTCTCGAACTCCTCTCGGTATACCGTCACCGCCGTCGCCGCGCGCTTATATTGGGTTGCGCCCGGGTTCGCGAATCTTCGACCTAACTCATCCGCTCACAGCACAGTGGAAGCTGGGGAAAGAGCGAGGAAGTTGCCGGATGTTCGTATTGTTCGGATGTTCGGATTTCTTGCGCGGAAGCTAGGCTGTCTCGGCCAACGTTTATATAAACGTTGGTCTCGGCGGGCGTCTTCTCCGGAGGTGGGTGAGGGGGGCGCTCTTTGGAAAAGCGACCGTTGATGAAGATCCAGAAGGGCGGCGCGCTCCCGGCTGGCGCCGTGCTTTGAGGGCTTTTGTAAGCGGTTTAAGCGCTCGTTTGTGGCAGTTGTACAGGTACAAGAATGAAGAAACGCGTCTAATATCACTTTTCTGAGGCACTAGTGGCTACGCATGCGTGATCCCCCCGTCGATTAACTTGCATAAAGATGAATAGCAATGCTTCACTAGTTATCTCTCGCTTAGACCACCACATTTGCCGCATTAACAGGTGGCGCTCCACGTCCGCGCATGCGGACGTGGAGTCCGCATGCGCGGACCACTACCAAACCGTCCGCATGCGCGGACGGCTTGGTAGTGGTGCTGCTAGAGGACGGACGTGTTTTTCGTGGGCTCCGGAATGACAGCGTCAGATAAGTGCTTTTTTTTTTTGCATGATTCGAGCTTGTTTCTTTAGTTAAGCCACTAGATTGCAGCTTAATAGAGCTTACAACTTTGTGCTGTTGGTACAAAGTGGTGTGACAGTCGCTTCGGGTGTTTTTTTTTTAATATTTGTTTTTTTTTTTGCCACCACGTGGCTGAAAGGTGCACAGGTGCTTTGAAGTGTAACATACTTGCGGAGTTTTGTGATATCATTTGGCTTTAAGTGTATCTAATCTGCCGCGTGAAGGCTCTATAGCCATGGTCAAAAAGACCGTAAAGTGTTCAGGATGCGGAATGGGGCGGAAAATAGAGGTTTGTGAGGATGAGACGACAGAGAGAGCTGACGCCAAGTGTAAGCAATGCGAGTTAGAGGCGAAGATGGAAATAATGATGGCCGCCCAGAATGAGCTCAAGGTGAGAATCTCCGAGCTGGAGAAAGCGGTAGCGACAGAGCGGGAAAAAAACGATGGCTATGGCGGAAAGGCTTAAGTCAGCCGAGGAGGGATTGGCAAAGGTAGCCATGCCAGCAAATGTAGCCACGGGGAACAGGGAAGCAGGCGACAGCGGGAAAAATGGGGCATCGACCCCCACAGTGGTAGGCGCGAAGGGGGAAACAGGTTTGGAAAAGACAGGTGCAAGGGACACAGGACCCACCTTCCGCGAAGTAGTCTTGGGAACGGGAGGGGACAAAACAACAGCAGTAGCACGCGCTAGTAACAGGTGCAGTGGCCAGGTGCGGGAGAGTCCACCAGAAAAGTCGGATCACGTGATAATCGCCGGGGACTCGAATTTAGCTACATGCGCAGAAGCAGTCAAGGAAAGGGTGAGAGGCGACAAACGAGTTTTAATAGGAAAGTTCCCGGGCCATAGGCTGGGATCAGTGATGAGACAAGCTAACGCAAAACTCGCAGCTAAGTCTAATGGACGTAACCTCGTGATAATCGCGGGAGGTCTAAACGACGTCTTGAGTAACGAATCAGCCGAACTAGCGACCACATTGGCGAAAGGGGTCGATGACATGCGCGCCATTTCCCCTCAGGTGCAGATAGTGGTATGCACAATACCGGAGGTACCGGTGCGTGACGGCAACCTGCAAAGAGCGGTTGTCGACGCAAACAAACAGATATGGCAGATGAGTAGAGAGAAAGGCATCGAGGTAGTGGAAATAAACAGAGAGGTGCACAGGTGGGGTGGTTTTCGAAGAGACGGAATACACTTCGATAGGAGGCTTGGCCATGAGGTGGGTTGGCGTCTTGCAGGACGCGCAGTAGCTTTTTTGGGGGGCACGCGGGCCCTTCGGTGCCCATGGTAGCTTGTAATGAGGAAAACAACCAGGGGGACTCTTTGACAGGTAGTATAGCGAAAAAACAGAGAAAAGGTAAAAGAAGGGAGAAGGCGCGTGTTGCAATTAGTTACATTAACATGCAGGGTGGCAGAAAAAAGGCAAAATGGTTAGAGATTGAGGGACAGTTAAACAAGGAACAGATAGGTGTTTATGCGGTTACAGAAACACACCTTAGAGACTTGGAAGAGCCACCACATATTGAAAATTATGTTTGGGAAGGATGTAACAGGATCACATCAGAAAGGAGCGGTGGGGGGGTTGGAATGCTAATTCATAGCAGAACAAAATGGGAGAGAGTGAAACAAACGTGTTCAGAGCACATGTGGGTTTCGGGCACAGTAGGTGGAAAGAAAACGTGGCTAGGTGTAGCTTACTTGTGGACAGGCAATAACTGCAGAGAAAAGAATCTGGAGATAGTGAAATGCATAAGCACCGATATTAAAGAATTTGGTCATGATGCCGAGATAATCCTTCTAGGGGACATGAACGCTCACATTCATGACCTTGACGGATTTTCAGACACCAATGGCAAGTTATTGCTAGATCTCTGCGAGCAACATAGTCTTGAGATAGTTAACGTGGGGCCTAAGTGTGAGGGGCAGATCACGTGGGAAGTCAGAAATAGGCAATCGAGCATTGATTACTGTCTCATGACAGAAGGAATATATGACAAACTTAGAGAGATGAGAATAGACGAAGAAGGCATTAACAGCTTAGGTAGTGATCATAAACGCATAATATTACAAATGGGATATAAAACTGAAAATAAGAACATAGAATCAAAGTTTGGCAGCTCGTATCTAAATGACAAACAAATAACAAATATAGCCGCAAGAGTCGAGGAAAAAGTAGACGAACTACCAGGCAAAGACTGGAAGTATAGTGAGCTGCTACATGTAATCACGAAAGAAATGGAAATAGAGAAGAAAACTATTTGTTGGAAAGGAAAGAAAAAGCCAAAAAGTTGGTGGAACAAAGAAATCCGGGAAGCGATCGAGATGCGACGTCAGGCATCACGGGAGCACAGAAAGGCAAAAAAAGAGAAGCGGCCACAGGACGAAGTCAACCAAATATGGGAAATATATTTAGAGCAAAAATCCATTGTGCAGAAATTAGTCGAGGCAAAAATTAAAGGTGAAAGTGAACGCTGGATGACAGAGATTCGCGAAAAGAAGAAGGCCGCGCCTAGGATATTTTGGAGCCACCTAAAAGCGCTGGGTAGGAAGTCTGTCACAATGCAACAACATATAGTAGATGAAGGAGGAAATAAATTGGAAGGATATGAAGCGCTAGGTTACATCCGAAAGATAACAGCCGATTCGTTTAAAAAGGTCCCCCAGGGGATTCCCCCGGTGAGTAAAAGTACGCAAAGGAGTGCAACCGACGAAGATGTAGTACTAGAGAATTTCAATTGGAAGAAGGCCGAAGGAAAAATTCCTAAGCGCACTACTCCGGGCTTAGATGGGGTTCCCGTCAGCCTCATTAACGAACTCGGACATAACACTAAAGAAGCACTGCTGAAAGCCGTAGAAAAGTGCTTACAGGAGAGGGAAATACCAGACAGTTGGAGAAAAAGTAGAATGAACTTAATCTATAAAGGCAAGGGAGAAAAGGATAACATTCGCTCGTATAGACCGCTAACAATTACATCGGTGCTATACAGGTTGGCGATGCAGGCAGTAAAATTAAAAATAGAAGCGTGGGTAGAACAAAATGATATTTTGGGAGAACTTCAGAATGGATTTCGAATCGACAGGCGGTTAGACGATAATCTGTTTGTTCTTACCCAGTGTATAGAAATATCTAAAATAGAAAACAGGCCCTTATACGTAGCTTATCTAGATATCACCGGGGCGTATGACAACGTTAATCAGGAAATTTTGTGGGATATATTGAAGGAAGTGGGCATAGGTGACGACTGTGTACAGCTTTTGAGGGAAATATACCGAGGAAATACAGTTTGTATAGAATGGGAAGGAATAAGTAGCAAGGACAGCGTTGAAATTAGCAAGGGGCTGAGACAGGGATGCCCTTTGTCCCCGCTGTTATTCATGCTGTACATGGCGAGGATGGAAAAAGCGCTAGAAGGTAGCAACATTGGATTTAATTTGTCACACAAACAGGTCGGAGCGATGGTTGAGCAGAAGCTTCCAGGTCTATTTTATGCTGATGATATTGTCTTATTTGCGGACAGTCAAGATGATATACAGCGACTGGCAGATATATGCGGAAGGGAGTGTGAGGCTCTAGGACTAGGATTTAGTGCAACAAAATGTGGATTGATGGTATTCAATGATCACGGAGACCATACGGTATTAATACAGGGCCAAAAAATACCGAGGGTAAGCGAGTACAAGTACCTCGGAGTATGGGTAAATGAGGGGGATAGATATATGGAGGTACAAGAGAAAGCATCGGTAGCAAAGGGAAAGAGGAATGCTGCAATTATGAAGCACAGAGCTTTATGGGGATACAATAGGTACGAGGTGCTTCGAGGGCTGTGGAAGGGTGTGATGGTTCCGGGGCTTACATTTGGGAACTCAGTGGTGTGCATGAAGTCAGAGGTGCAATCAGGAATGGATGTAAATCAAAGGACGGTGGGCCGCCTCGCGTTGGGCGCTCACGGGAAGACGACAAATGAGGCGGTAAAGGGTGATATGGGATGGACAGGCTTTGAAGTGAGGGAAGCGCAGAGCAAAATGAGATTCGAAGAGAGGCTGAGGAAAATGAAGGAGAGTAGATGGGCAGAGAAGGTTTTCAGGTATTTGTATAGAAAAAGCGTTGACACGCAGTGGAGAAAAAGAACTAGGAGGCTCACCAGTAAATATACGGCTGGCAGTGCGGGCGATATGGCAACAAGGAGCATTAAGCGGAAGGTCAGAGAGGCGGAGAGGACTTATTGGATGACAGCGATGGAAAAGAAGCCGGCTCTGAGTAACTACCGAAAAGGAAAAAACGAAATAAGGAGGGAAAGGTTTTATGATAATTCAAGGGGAAGCGCTTTACTGTTTGAAGCAAGGTCGGGCTGCCTTAGAACGCGTAGTTATAAAGCGAGATTTAGTAACGAAGAAGAACAATGTACATGCTGCGGGGGAACTAAGGAAACGATGGAACATGTACTGATTGAATGTGGCGATATTCACCCAGGTATACGTGTGGGCACGAGTCTACATGAGGCCTTGGGTTTTAGGGACAACAATGGAAAGCTGAACACGTCCGCGATAGAAATAAGTAAGAGACGGTTAGAGTATTGGTGGCAGAAAAGTAGAGATAAAGAACAAAAATAAATAATGGGGGAAAAATAAGGTCATTCTGCCTTAAGAGGCAGAGAGATGGACCGTGAATTTATATTTTTGGTATAATAACATAGATTTAATCAATGTAGATAAGGTATTAGGCCAACATGAAACAAGGAAGCTTTTTTTTTTTTTTTTTTTTTTTTTCGAGCCTGGTGGCAGACATGTCACCGCCCCGTTTTAAAGGGGACGCTCATAGCATCCATCCATCCATCCATGCACGGATAAGTTTTTCTGTCGATTTTCTTTTCTGCCACAGTGCGCCTTTTCAGTTGACAGTCGTGTTTGCGTTGTCGTGATCTTGGTTGTGAAATATTTTCTCTTGTATCTGTTGTTATGACTGGCAGTCGATGGCGAGGCGCTGACCATGAGAATCTGCGGGCGAGGTGTTCTCACACTGCTAGAACACCTGCATCCTTCCACGAAACGGAATTTCTGGGACGACGAGTGACCAACAATGGGCAGAATCTCGGCCTCAAAGTCTGAGACGGTAAGGCCGGAGACAATGGGCCACCTGGGCTTGGCTTGGTACGCTGCCGAAACCACCTGACGGGTATGTTTGGACGGGAGTCTCCGCAAACCTTGTTCTGCCTTCGGGGAAAGAACTGCAGGAGCAAGCACGTTCTGCCTTCGGGGAAAGAACTGCAGGGGCAAGCACGAGGCACCTGTTGTCCTGCTTCCCCCACCTGCGTGCCGTCAACCGCCGGACCCTTGCTGCTTCAAGTGTGCAACGACCCCTCAGCGACAGTGAAATGGACTGTGCCATGGTGGGAGGTGTCGTGTGTGTGATTGGTGGTCATCAAGAGGGAGGAGCCAAACTGAGGGGTTAAAACGACGGTGCTGAGTGAGAAATGGGGCTCTGAGCCCTCAGTAACAGGCTCATCCAATTCGCTCGTCGCTGAACTCTTCCCTTGTAACGATGTAATTGAGTGTATGAAAAGTGTCAGTAAACTTGTTATTGTTTTCCCATCTTGCTAGCATCAGTTCCTCAACCCGGAGACTCGACTACGCTACCAAACGGAGTCCGGGTACGACGCTGCTCTCTCGTAGCAACAGCATGCATGGTTGTCGAGAAGGGACGGATTCAAATACCCAGGCACGACACTGTCTCTGCATGCCTTATCATGAATCCACACCAACTAGCTCAACTTTTTGTCGTTCTATCTATAGCTTCATTTCTCGCACCCTGAACCATTTTCCGGGTTCTCGCTGAACGGGCTTCTTTAATTGCTATTTCCTTGTTCCGTGCTAGGACTATGTCGTGGTTTTCTAGGAATCGAGCTTGCCCTGTTGAAATTCAGTTTTTGTGCGGCTTTCTACAACCATTGACCGAACATGAAATCGTGGCAGCAAGTTAGATTCTACCAGAAGTGCCTCAAAGTCTGTTGGCATCAAGTTGTCTTTTCGTCCACATTAATTTCTTCACATTTGTATAATAGTTACTAAAAATAACGTCCCCTATACATTTCTTGGCCTGATTGTCTGTTTTTTCTCACTAAGGTAGTGTCTAACAAAGGAAAATCTAGCCCCTAAATTCTCCTTCCTTCGTTCATTCGACGATCGCCGCCAAGAACACCTGTATGCCGAGCGGTTGAGAACAAGACACGGAATTTTTGCAGATGATTGAACTTCGTGAGCTTAAACCAAGTTAGAGGAAGACTTGTTCTACTATTTCACCGCTGAATAACCTACTGGTCCTCGGAGGAGTTGTCGTAGATTACAGTAATTGCAAAACCCTAGACACAGGCGCCTATCGACGTTTGAAGCCCGCCGCGTTGTGTAACTAGATTGGTTCTGGAAGAAAAACCTGCACGTTGTATTTCAGACTATATTTCTAGTATCAATCTACGATCACGAAAAGAAAGAGCATGTAAAGAGATACGTTAGCTCTCTTTAGGGTCTCACGACTCTCCGACGATAGTATAATGATATCCAAAGACAGTTAACGCGTTAAAGAGAGTCATATAGACGGTTTCGCCGGCGCTTGCCGTTCTCCGGGAACATTGCGCCTGCACCGGAAACGCACCGTAGAAAACTTTCTGTTATGCCTGTTTTCGCATGCTTTGCTGGCCGCCGCTGCTTGTTCTGCGGCGTTTATAGTGGTTAGGATCATTGCAACGAAGCGCTTGATACTCAGGCATTGTTGTGTAGTGTTGGGATATTGCATGCCGTCACGGAACAATTTGCTTTCGTAGATGAAAACATACAGTTTCCCGACAGAGTACCCGTATAGCGGCCGATGAGGCGCAACAACTTGACTTGCACGAAAAACTCGCATATTTGTTCTGCCCACTTTATTCAAAGCAAGTAAGCTTAATCCATACTCTAGCGGCACTGATGCTACGCTGAGGAGTTATTCCAAGGTTTCCAATTACAAAGAACAAAATTTCCTATTCATGTTCCGCGGTAGCCGCTGGCCTCTGCTCATGCCAGATCATAGCGCGAACTAGAATACGTGAACACTTGTTTCTTAATGAGCCACAGTTCTCAATGTTCGCTGTCCGAAGCAATGCTCAGGACACATATGCAGCCGCACTCAAAGTGTACCGCCATGCAAGTCGCAATTATGGCGGTGTCCGCGGTTATTGTTTGTTATCAATTAATGTGACTCAGTTGCATTACTTATCGACGAGAGCAACGCTGAAGAGTTGCAAACAACTAACATGACTCCTGTAAAACCTGCGCCGTCACACGGCACGAGGACGCACTGATATTGCTGTGAGAGGTCATCGCCGCACCCAGACTAATGAATCTTTGGTTTTGGACAATTGACTGTAGATGTAAACGAAGTACACTGAAGGCCATAGGTGCGTCATACTGTGCTCATGAGAGCACCAAGTTAGCGATTCGCGCGACCCAGCCGTCTTGGAAACTTAACGTAATGAGTGTGCTATGCATTATCCCAATTACACAGGAAACTTTAGATAGGGATCAATGACGATCGTACTCGATCGCTATAACTGAGAGATAACTGAGCGGCAGAAAGAAACGCACCATGCCGACACCACCGGGTCCATTGTCTAAACAATAGCGGAAGTCCAACAACGGAAGTTTCCTAGGCTGCGCCGTTCAGCGGTGCGCGGACGCGGCCATGCTTGATCACGTGATCGTAACTGGCCTTCCACCAGCCAACGCATTAAAACAGCGAAGCTAGCGAAGCGACCGTGGCCGTACCACACAAGCTCGTTGCAGCGGGGTGTGCGTAAGCAAGTCGTATGTTGCGCAGCAAAACATAGTTCGATATTTAATAACCCAGAAGTTGACAAGGTTGAGACACTTGCGTTTGTTTAGCACGTACCACACCACAGCGATAAATGATATATTTATTCTACTTCACATTTATGGCGTATGCCATTAATTGTTGTATCAGCAACCGCCAGTAGCTGTGGTTACAAGCCAACGTGCCGGCACCCATGCAGACGCGACCAACAATAAACGTTGGACGCGACCGCGCACTTCGATCTCAACTCGCGCTTGTTATTTGAACACTGTCCTGTCAGTAATAAATAAATGCTGAAATCGTCTATCGATTGTATCATCTCACGCTGGGGACAAAGTATCAGGTATGTTTTTTCTTTATTATTGAGATCAGCTGTGTTTTTTAGCCACGCCTGCTAAGCCTTGTCTCCTAAGATTTGAGAGTAGATCTTGGAAACACTGCAAAATACCAGCGAATACATTGCTCTCGAAGCTTCCGGACGCAGATATAAAGCAAATAAAAGCGTAGGTTTTGACATTACGGGTCGCACAGCGCACGACAACGACATGACAAATTCGAGGCGGAAGGGAACCGCGTCCACAGGTGCCGCCATGTTGACTTTCTTTCGGCGTTGCCATCTGCTCGCTTTTACTTGCCCAACCAACGCCTCCTCTAGAAAGATGCCTGCCGCGTGAGCAAAAACCTCCTGCCCTACCCTTTCCCTCCTTCACCGTTTCTAATGAGGGCAGTAGCTGGCGATCCTGGCAGTGGCCGCTTGCAACACACATTTGCGCATGCGCACATTACACTCCTCGACGTCACACAACGTCAGCCACATTGAAAACAATAGGGGAGAACGTGGCGCCATCTCTCGACAAGCGACTACAACTCAAGGCAGGACGGCTACAATGGGATAGCCAGTGACGCCGCAGGCATGTTTCTAGAGGAGGCGTTGGCCCAACGCGTGTGCGCAGCGCTGCCAAAGGCCACGGCATGGGGAAGGCCCCAGTGCGGTGGCGCCATCTTGTTTTGATTGAACAAACCAGATGCGGAAAATTGTCTATACGTGGCAAGTCAGGACTAAAAAAAAAAAAGTCAAAGGACTCTGAAACGAAGAGGAACGACCGTGGTAACCGTGGTCACACGTGACCGTGCTTAAGCCTATTCGGGCTGTTGCTGCTTCACTCTGTCAATAACTGAAGGATAGAGTATGCATGCATATTCAGGGTGTTTCAATAAATGTGTCCGAAAATCCTAGAAAATAAGGGAAATGCAATATTCGCTCGCTGCCCTCATAACTATTTTTCTGGGGCGGCAGGTATCTTAATATGACTAGAGACATCACTTACGACTGTAATTAGGGAAAATAATTTAATTAACTTTTTAGTTAGTAGAGGTAAGCCGTCGGGTCAAATTAGAGCGCTTCCTGCGAATGGCCCATTCTCGCTATGAGATTACTTAAACGCGGACGCTGATCATTTTAGCAGAATGATCAAATTTGACCAATTTCACCGGCGAAATCGAAACGCGGAAGAGCTCAGTTGCCATACTCTTCCGAGACGTCTAGAAAGAGCGAGGGTTGTTACATCAACCATCGATGCTTCGTGCGGCGGCTGCATACAAATTGAGGGGAAAGGCTAGAGGCCCGTGTACTTAGGTTTAGGTGCACGTTAAAGAACCCCAAGTGGTCGAACTTTCCGGAGCCCTCCACTACGGTGTCCCTTATAATAATATCGTGGTTTCTTCTTCTTCTTCTGTGGTTATTAAGGAAAGGAAAAAGGCACCTAATTTCTGTCTGCCTATAGGCGACACGGCGCAGTGCCTTGTAGGGGTGGGGGTAAGGAGGGAATAAAAGAATAGTAGGAAAATAGAGAGAAAAGTGATAGGAGCACATCCATCCAACGAAGAGAAAAGAGGACAGGAAAGATGGGGAAACGGTCACGGGAGTTCAGGGACGGGTCCGCGAAACACAGCTAGAGGCGCTGTGCACAACATCGGCAAAGCGGCGAAGGCCCCGCCGATGAGCGGCGCACGGCATAGCGGGCGAGGAGTCCGTCACGGGGCGCCGATCAGCGAGAGGTACGAGGAGTAATCCAGGACATCGCGGCCGGCACGTCCGTCTTGCTTGAAATCCAGCGAGCGAATCTCTGGTTTTGGGAAGTAAAACCATGTGGTGGCCGCCAACTAACCAAGCAATGAAGACGCGGCAGTTCTCCTCTCCTAACCGGTTCTCCCCTCGCCTACTCTACTTCCTCACCACGCGGAAAAGGGGAGGGCGAGGAGAGCGAAGAGTCAAGAATAAAGTCAGGTGAGGTGTTCCGTTTGGGCCGCTGAAGCGAAAGGTTATCTCCTTCGCGCTCCGCGACTTTGAACGCGATCTCGACGCTTCCTTCAGCGGCCTCGCGGCCGCTTGGCCCCACGTTTCCTGAGTGGACGAGCGAGGCCATGCCTCGAAAGACCTCTGGCAAGAACATGAAGAAGGCCGGCAAGGACCAGAGATCCCTCCAACAACAAGAGGAGATTTCCGAGCGCCAGACCGTTCCTGCCATCGATGACCGGCCTCTGGAGAAGGCCAAGGAAGCGCTACCACGCTCCCAGGCCACTTCGAAGCCTCCCGCCACCACTGCGGCACCCCCTAAGCCTGCCTGCAGCACCTCGGTACCTGCTCCCCTGCTGCTGCTGCTGTTACCGCACCCGCCGCTCCTCGCGAAGCCGCGAAGCCTCATCTGCGCTCGCGCTCGGGCACCCAAGTGGGATGCGTGGCCCTCCGGCCTGACTGTAATCCATGGGCACTAGAAATTGCAGCCCAACGAAAAAAACAGGAAGAAGAAGAGTACCAGAACTTCGAAGCCTGGCTAGCTCGTAAGCGTGCCACACAGCGTGCTGCAATCCACGCGGCACATGCAAACACAAGCACGAGCTCGGCACAAACACCGACTGCGAGCCCCAACCAGTTGGAGCAGCAGGCGGTGACAACCATCGGAGATTGGCTGCTCAACAAGGCCAAGGACGCAGCACCAGTTGCCGCCGACCTTCCCGAACCAGCAGCAGCTACCACGCCAGTCAACACAGACGCGCCGTCTAGTTCACATGCCGCGACGTCGGAAGACGAAGCCATGGACGCCACGGCGACCTCGCGTAAGCGGGGACGCGAGGAAGACGCAGCGGAAGGCCCGCGGAAGCAAGCGAGCACACACGCAACAGCGGCAACCACAACAACAACAGCTGCAGCAGCACCTGCCGCCTCCCCCTCCATGCGGGACGACGCGGCGAGCCTGACAGCAACTCCTACAGCCCTCCTCCCACAGGCGGCCTCCGCCGGCATCGTGGCGGCGCCCCCTGCGGCTCCAGTGCAAAGGAGAAAGAAAAACAAGCGGAAAGCTCGCCCCAAGCGCCGGCTCCCGGTGCGCGAGTACGAGACATCCGCAGCAGAGGCCCCGACTGCTCCGAGGCCACTCAACACCACGGTCGCCGTGCCGCGCCCGTGTCCAGGCCCCCTGCCAGCCGAGGACGACTTCGTCACCGTCGTCTCCAAGGCAGCACAGCGGAGAGCCAGGGCCGCGGCTGTTGCGATCGATCCTGCCGTGGTAGGGACAGCCCTGTTCCGTCCCTCAGCCCCTGGCGGTTCTTTCAGTGGATCGCCGCGCCTGACACTCGCGGCGGCGCTCGCTAAGCGGCCCGGTGTGTTGGCGGTGCGCGTCAACCACCGTCTAAACATCGTGGCCGCGGACGCGTCGACGCCGACGTGTTTGTCGGAACTCCTCGCCATCAGGGAGCTCGGCGGCGTCCCTGTCACTGCCAGGGAGCCCGCGGATCGTCGCTCCAGCACCGGCTTCGTCTACGGCGTGGACGGTGACCTGACGAACGCGGAGCTGCTCGCGGGCATCACATCGGCGGTTCCCGTGCTCTCGGCAACGAGGGAGGGGGCCTCGGTGAGGCTACGTTTCGCCGAACCGCTCCCGCCTGAACGAGTCCTGCTACTCGGCCTGCAGTTGCGTGTGCGGCATGTGAGACCGCGACCACGCCAGTGTCAGCAGTGCGGCCGCTTCGGCCACGTTGCCGAGGCATGTCAGCGCAAGGGAGCGTGCATCCGTTGCGGCCGCCAACACCTGGAGGCGGAGAGCTGCAAACCTCGCTGCGTCAACTGCGGCGGGGCCCATGCAGCTGACACCCCCACCTGTCCCCGCTGGCAGGAGGAAAGGAGAGTGGCCACGCTCATGGCCGTCACTCCAACGCCGCTCTCGAGAAGGGCGGTCAAGGCCGCAGTACGCGAGGAGTCCCGTGAGGTGCGCTCCTACGCTGCTGCGGTTAAGAACAAACCTCTCGAGGGCAACACCACGGATCCCGGCCTGCAGCGTCCATCTCCTGCGCCGCGCCGATCCCTCCTGCCAACGGCGAGCTCCCCCAGGTCGAGCCTGCCTGCTGCCCCACCCGCTGCGCCTGCCGAGGACCCGCGGGACACCCTCATCACAAACCTGCTGGCCACACTGCAGGCTGTGATGCAATTCCTTCCTGAGGAGCACCCGCTGCGAGCCACCTGCCTCCAGGCGATCGGCACGCGGTCCGGTGCCCCCGGGAGCGAGTAGACTCGCCCCTACACGTCGGGACATCCTCCTGAGGAAGCCCGGCACCGTCTGCTGCGGCGGACTACAACCTCGGCTGCGGCACTCAACCGCTACAGCCTCAGCTCCACGCCAACTTTGCCACGCCCGCGCCTGCTGCGCTTTGACCCCTTTCCTCTTTTCTCTTTCTTCTCTTCTTTTTCTCCCACTTCCCCCTACCCCCTAAGGCACTGCGCCGTGCTCCCTATTGGGCTGCAGAAATTAGGTGCCTTTTTCCTTTTCCTTTTGAATCACTACACACAAGTCAGTTGAGAGTTGGGATTCACGCCGTACGGTTGACTTTCTTTACCGCGCGTGCACGTTTCCCAGCAGTGGTGACCCGGGCTAGGCTTACCGCCATTTCAAGATATCGAATTGACGCCCCAGCCATTTCCGCCGTCGGCATCAGGCTCCCGCCGTTTTGGACAGCGGACCCGCAGCTTTGGTTCCTGCGGGTGAAGTCCCAATTCGCCGCTCGCCGCATTATCGCTGAGCTAACAAGTACCACCACGTGGTCGCTAGTCTCACACCAACAAAAGCGAGCGACATACGCGATCTACTGGTCTCTCCACCTGCAGAGAACGCGTACACGGCACTCAAGCATCTGCTCATCAGCCGTCTCACGCCATCGGGGCCTCAGCGACTGCGACAGCTACTACGAGCCGCCGAGCTCGGCGACTGGACCCCCAGCCAATTGTTGCGCCACATGAGACAGCTGCTGCATGCGACCGACGCTATCACCACCGACGCTGACAGCTGACTGCTTCGTGAGCGCAGCGACTCCCCACCAACGTGCGCATGGTCCTCGCCTCGGCTGCCGACAAAGACCTTACTCAGCTCGCCGAGCTCGCGGACTCAATAGTGACGGTCGCTCCGCCGTCCGTCGCAGCGATACAGGCCCGCAGCACACCCGAAGAGCACCGCCGTTCTGCAGCGCAACAAAGAACCTGTTGGTACCACAGGAAGCACGTCAACGCTATTCGCATATGCATCCATTCTTGCTATCATGCGGCAAACGACCGCGCCCGACACTGAGGGCGACCAGTGCCCCGGACACCCCAGAACGTCGTCCATCAGTGTTTTCCCTCACCGACCGGAACAGTGGCCTGCGATTCCTCGTGGACACAGGCGCTGAGGTGAGTGTGTTGCCGGTGGGGTCAACAGATCGCCGTGTCCCCAGTGCGTCCCCTTCCAGGCGGTCAAGAACACAACTATCACCACCTACGGACATCGCTCGCTGCCATTGAATCCAGGCTTGAACAGAACTTTCCGATGGATTTTCATTGTGGCAGAAGTGAATTAAGTTCGCCATTGAGGACTTTCTTCGACATTTCGGCCTTCTCGTCGATGTGCGCAACAGGCGCCTCCACGATCCCCTGTCGCAGGCGACTGTGCAGGGCAACCCCTCGAAACACCCTCCGCTGAGTTCCATTTTGCTCGGGCCGTCCGGCGCAGAACGACTCGCATTCTGCACGGGTTTCCCGAGTTGACGAGGCAGCCGCCAGCCGGCTCCGTGGTGAAGCACGAGGTACGCCCCTACATCGCCACCAGCGGCCCGTCCGTTCACGCGCAGCCTCGCCGTTTGTCCCCGGAAAATTTGAAAGTCGCCCGACAAGAATTTCACCACATACTGGAGCTGGGGATCAACAGGCCCTCGTCGAGCGCCTGGGCATCTCCACTCCATATGGCTCCAAAGCCCACACCGGGAGACTGGCGACCATGCGGGGACTCCAGGGCGCTGAACCGGGCTGGGACACCAGACAGGTATCGGGTACCGCACATACACGATATCACGACGAGACTTCACGATGCCACTATCTTCTCAAAGATCGACCTGTTGCGGGCGTACCGTCAGATTGCCGTTGCCCCGGAGGATGTCCCGAAGACCGCCATCGCAACGCCCTTCGGACTTTTCGAATTTCTTCGAGTGCCGTTTGGCCTCCGAAACGCGGATCAGACATTCCAGCTCTTCATGGACGGTGCTATACGCGGCCTTAGCAAGTCTTGATGACTTGCTAGTCGCAAGCAGCACTCTGGAAGAGCACGCGAATCACCTGCGCATCGTCTTCCAGCGCTTAGTGTAGCACGGGGTGGTCGTGAACATGGCCAAATGCGAGCTTGGCGTGCCACAGCTATCGTTCCTGGAAGACATCTCCGCCTCAGGAGTTCGACCTCAGCCCAGCAAGGCGGAAGCCGTGCAAGGATTTCAGCAGCCGATCGCAAAGCGCCAGCTTCGAGAATTTCTGGGTTTAGTAAACTTCTACCGTCGTTTTATCCCCCGCTGTGCACAAATTCTCCAACCTCTCCACGACATGCTTGCCACCTCACGACACTGCTCAGACACCCTCTCCTGGTCTCAAGAGTCAATATAAGCCTTCTGCAAGGTCAAGGACGTCTTGGCGAAAGCCGCGTTCATTGAATACCCCAAGCCCGGCGTCCCGCTGTGTGTAAAGGAGGATGCCTCCGATACAGCCGTTGGGGGTGTCTTACAACAGCTCGTTGGTGGAGTCTGGCGCCCGATATCGTTCTTCTCGAGGAAGCTAAACCCCGCCGAGCGCCGCTACAGTAAATTCGGAACAGAACTGCTGGCTGTGTATGCTGCCATCGGACATTTTCGCAATTTCCTGGAAGGTGTAAAGTTTTTCGTCCTCATCGACCACAAGCCGCTTACTTATACATTGCGCTCGCTAAGCTCCAAGGGTGGAGCGCACACAGCACGGTAACTGCGCCAAATGTCATATATATCAGAGTTCACGACTGACATCCGCTATGTCAAAGGCGGCGACAACGAGGTAGCGGACGCCCTCTCCCGGAATCCTATCAACGCCATCGTGCCTATACCGCAGGTTGATTTTTCCGGTTTGGCAGCAGCTAAACGCGAAGACGACGAGCTAAAACACCTGTTGACCGCGACCACTGCCCTGAATCTGAAGTTGTTGCCCATCCCCGGATCCCAGGACAAAGTTTGCTGTGACGCAAGCGTCAGCACAACTCGCCCGTTCGTGCCTGCTAGCCTCCGTCGCCACGTGTTCGAGTCCTTGCACAGACTGTCTCATCCAGGGATTAGAGCCACCCAAAGAATGGAGACGGCAAGGTTTGTCTGGCCATGCGTTATTGGGGACGTGCGACGCTGAGCACGTGAACGTGCAGCTTTCCAGAGCTCCGAGATACGACGCCACACCTGGACAGCACTGGGAATACTCCCAACGCCGGATTCTCGCTTTGATCATGTCCACCTGGATGTCGTCGACCCACCACCCTGCCACGGACAGACTTACCTGCTGACCAGCGTGGACAGATTCAACCGCTGGATGGAGACCATCCTATCGTGGACATCACCACCGAGACGGTTGCGAGTGCTTTCCTGTACCACTGGATAGCCCGCTTCGGGGTGCCTTCCACGATAACAACGCTCACGACAACTGAGGAACACAACTGGATGGAGGGCCTCCCGCTCGTCCTTTTGAGCATAAGGTCCACCTTAAAAGAGGACATTGGCAGCAGCGCCGCTGAGTTGGTCTACGGCACGGCACTCAGGCTGCGAAGAGAGTTCTTTACGCACGGCTCAGAGGAGACATCCATAGCTCGCAGTGACTACGCACTCCGCCTGCGCATTGTCATGAGCGAACTTCGCGCGGTACCTCCGCGGCCTTCAGGGTCGCGTGTGGTGCCCGTTCACCTGCAGCTCACATCGTGTCCATATGTGTTCGTATGACACGATGCAGTTCAGCGACCTCTTAAGCCACCCTACGATAGGCCGTTTAAAGTCCTCCGCCGCGGAAACAAACATTTCACCATCAGTAGATGTGGTCGTGAGGAGGTTGTGTCGCTTGACCGCATCAACCAGTGCACATGGACAGCGAAGACGCAGTGGTGTCTCCGCCAAGGGTACCCTCGCCAGGACCCCCAGCTTCAACGCCAGCCCAAGCTAACGAGGTGCCCACTCGGCGGACGCACAGCGGACGGCTATCAAGAGCGCCCACTCGCCTGCTCACTAGGGGGTCAGTGCAGTTGTGGCCGCCCACAAACCAAGCAAAGAAGACGCGGCAGTTCTCCTATCCTAACCGGTTCTCTCTTCGCCTGCTCAACTCACTCACCCCGCGGGGTAGAGGAGGGCGAGGAGAGCGAAGAGACAAGAATAAAGTCAGCTGAGAGTTGGGATTCACGCCGTCCGGTTGACTTTCTTTACCACTCGTACACGCTTCCCACCAACCACAACGATTATTAACGCAAAAGACTTTTAATGTTTCATACTCGCGGCGTCCGTCCGTCCGATCGTGCCCTGGCACGGTGCCAGCTGTGGATTCTCCCCCTCACACTCTCTCAGCAATCACGTGATGGCACAGCGGCGCATAGCAATAATTGCGCGTTGCTCCTTCCAACGCGCGTTGCGTAACGCGGCGGCGGCGGCGTCCGTCGGCGGAGTCGAATGGCCACAGACTTTCACCGAACACACTTTGAAATTTACAAAGTGTTCTTCAATTTTTAGATGCGAAGCATCTCTTGCACGGGGGTATGTCCCGCGGCGTTGGCGTTGGCGTCCGCACTCACACTACGCATGCGCAACTCTCCTCCTTCCCTCTCTCCAACAGCTGCGCGTTACTTTCTCCACTTCTCTCCCAGCACCTGCTTGCGCATCTCCTGCGTTCTCGCTTCTGCTCTCGCGGCGCATGCGCTACTCTCCTCTCCTTGAAGTGGTAGAGCGCTGCGCGCGTTCAGTCCAGCGCTTGCTTCGGTTGACTCCTTTGAAATGCGGGCTCGACATGCCGAAATTCTCTCCTGCGCAAGGCCGCGATGAGCGCCAGCGCATGCGCGTCCCCTCCCCCTCTCTCTCCTCTCCTACGCTGCCCCCCTCTCGCGCGCCTGTCGATCGCGTTCCCCGCTCGCCCTGTGAGAATTAACGGCCAGGCTAGAGGGAAGACACGACGCACGTAGTGTTCCTCTTCGCGTTCCACGACGCGAGGTCGGTAGCATGCCAAACGAACGGCAATGGAACGCGATCGTGCAAGTGCTCCGGCTTCGCATCGCCTCATAGTCCCCTTTAGCGGGTGATGGTGTAATTTTTTGCATCATTACTTCGCTTCGTGGGTGTGCGGGCTGTGCATGCGACTATAGCACGCATGACGCACATACGTTAACGAATGTCGAAGAACGAACACCACTAAAGTTGTTGTCACAAAAAGTGATGTCATTGTAGTCGCCTGTTAGTTGCGCTTCAGTTTCGGTTTTACCGTAGAGGTTCGTCGAATTTCAGTGCTCCGCAATAATTAACAAAGGCCACTTTTTCGACATCGCCAAGCGGTAATGGGCTCTGAGCAGGAAGGACATCAATTCTCCCATTTGACACGACCGCCTACCTCCACTGCTTAAAAGTTAATTAATTTAAGTTCTTTAATTATTGCCGTAATTGATGTACCGAGTCATCTTAAGTTGTCTGACTCTACAGAGAAAGTAATTATAAAGGCAGCGAGCAAATATTCCTTTTTCCTTGTTTTTGAGGATTTTCGGACATATTTTTTGAAACACCGTGTATATGTTTTCGTTTTCTGAGAAGGTGCGAGCTATTGAAAGCGCGTACAAAAAAGTAAAAATAAAATGAAAAATAAAAACGCACAAACTTTGTTCAATTCTCTTATTTATTCGCTGTGGTAAACTGTAAAAAGCGAGCTTCGTGACCAGCACGGAGTGTATTGCACATAATGGTGTACATATAAGGTATAACGTGATGCTCTAAATAAAGTGACATTTCGTCTTATGAAAAGAGAAAAGTGCTAGCATTGGACTTGGAACATTGTAAAGCACAAGGAGTTCAAACAGGAAACGAGAAACCGCGTGTTCACCTGATTTTCCGGTGGAAAAAAATGGTTATCGAATTGAGCTTACGGAGATACCACGCTGAAGCGTCTTCGCGTGAGCGTACTAGATCTATAAAGCGCCCAACTATTCATAGATATATAGGCTCATTATTTATCGCCCTTTTTAAAAAAATATTTCTGTCGGGCACGATTGCGCTTAAATGCACTCAGCAACGACTTTCTCAGGCAGATCACCTCTTTACATCGGTGTTGACTTCAGGGTAAGGGAAAGTGTAATGGCCGGTATACCAGTTGTAACCGTCTTTCTTCAAATAACAGAGCTTAATTAATTACACCTAATAAATAACACTCGCACATCTGCACTGCTCCTGCGCGTCACTTTTAGTAAACGCGATGGTAAAGGGAACAAATTACATTTCATGTAATCGCATGTTGCAGTAGATATAGACAGGAAAAATAATACTGATAATTTAAGCCTATAGTTCTGAAAAACAACCTCGCGTCTTGCTCTCTAGTATGCGCTATCTACAAGCGGGCTTTGATAAACAGCGTGCTAGGTGAACTGTTCTTGTTGGTACTGTTCATATTTAGGTTTAATTGACGGCGCAAAAAGCGTACGAAGGCAGGTAAAGGCGCGGAGATGAGTATGCCCGGGCTGGTTGATTCTCTAATAGGGCAGGGAAAACAGCTCAATGGACAGGAGGAGCGTCAATCCCTTTGCTCACGCCCTGTCCAGACGCGGGGTCTTGTGTCCGCTTCGTCGTTCATCCGGTTTTTACACTGTGAATAAGATCCATGCTATAGGCCCCGATGTCATTTGTGGTAACTTACGAACAAACGCAATGCGCGACGCCTTGGCAATTCACACTTACATCAATATTGTACAGCTGGCGGAGAGACTGCACCGAGTGGGCAGACAGCGCAGGCGTTCGCCGAAAAAATATACCGGCTTGCACGTGCTGTTGAATGCGTCATTTGTACTACATGCGACGTTTGCCGCCGAGTACGACGGCGCCTGTAACAAGTGTCTAATTCCGTATTTTGCAGTCTCCTTATGGTCAGTAGCCGGACCATAGCCGATAACGTTTCGGCGGATATAGTAAACTGTATCTACCTCACGACTGTCATTTGCGGTTACTGTTGAAAGCATATGGGCACTACGTAATTGCGTGCGTTTGCTTTCGTAATGTAGTCATCGTCACTGTCATCTGTATCAGCCATTCCCTTGCTGAAGGAAGCCCAGCGGGGAAAGGAGCAAATAAACAGCCACGCCTTGACGCTCATTGCCTGGAGAAGAGCGGGTGTGCTCTTGACCTGGCCGCATCGGTGCGTGGAATGGGAGTAACATACAGGAACCAGGTGGGGCCCGCGCGCAGCGCCAGTGGCTGCGTCGCGGTGCGGAGATCGTAGCGGCGGCGGCGGCGGCCAGCGCTTCTCATTTCATGCTCAGCCAAATCTCGTTGCGACGCTCCAGCACCCAGAAAATAAGGTCGTACCGGGCCACGTAGAAGTGGTCCAGGTTTACACGCCGATCCTTGCGCATCACCTGGATGAACTCTTCTGCCTTCCGCAACCATTGTTGCTCGTTGGGCTGCCCGCCGAACACCCTGGGCAGAGGAGAAGCCGACTCTCGCGGTTATCAGGGTGCAAACGAGACGGCCAACAGCGATCTAATGCATAACTTCGATTGGGTAGCGCATAAAACACGGACACAAAAGATAGAGACGTAGACAGCTGTCCACGTCTCTATCTTTTGTGTCCGTGTTTTATGCGCTGCCCAGTCGAAGGTATGCATCTTTACCAACCTGCCCAACTTGGCGCACTTAGCGATCTAATGTTAGCATAAAAGCAAGTTGCGCTGTATTTCCGATCTTTTTGCTTCTCACAAACTTCTCATGGCTGTCGTTTAACTACCACCAATAACGCGCACGCGCACTAACACCCATCAAAGGTGGCACATTTAGAAATCCCCATTGTTAGCGGAGGTAACGTTAGCTGGGCATGCAATCCGTCGCACTACACATGAGATAGTGAGCGACTTTCTTACTAATGAAAATGGATGACTTACTTCACGGCGTATCGACGAGGCGGCTCGACAGTGATGTAGATGTCCTTGTCATTGGCCTGTGGCGGGTTCATGTAGAGGTTGGCTGGCAGTGGGAACGCCATGGTGTAGTTGGCCAGGCGCCGGCCACTCGCTCCGCGGGTCACCAAGGTCCGGTGTGGTGTGGTCAGGTCTACCGTCACGTCTGCGGACCGGCCAAGCTTGATTTTAATTAAAGCGTGATTGCAGAAAGCTTACTGAGCTAATTTTGCTCACTACGCTTCCTTTACTGCTTGTTTCACAGAGGGTGGTTTTAAGTTTGAATATGCATGTGTCATGTCATTATGCGCTCAAGACGTAACTTCCACAGTCAATCATTCGTTTCCCAAGCACCAATCTTGCGACGCCATTCCGCCACCAGCGACATAACGAGACTTTACCGAACTTTTTTTTTTTTCTTATGCGGAGACAACTGTAGTTATATTTGAGAAATAGCAGACAACCTGGTTGATCTGTATTACTGAGCCTGTTGACTCAAACGCAACACTTTGAGGACTAAATCAAAGGAAGGTCACTACAAGAACATCTCTTTTGCTATATTTCATTCTTTTCTTATCACTCACCACTCACGAGTGACTGATCAAAATTATAATAATCGCGGACAAACGACAAAGCGCGCAAGGTGAAATAATTGCAATTTATAGCATTATTTCGGACAATTTTTGGAACGCAAACTAACAAAATAAGAGCCTCAATTTCCTTAATACTTCGTTTCATTCTAGTTGGTAAACAACTATGACGAGGCGTATTGTCTGCTGAGCGTTTAATTCGAACTATATCCGGGGACCGGAACTCACTCTGATCATTGAAGCCCTGGATGTAATAAATGAGTTTCCGAAAGCTCCTTCTCTTCGCTTCAAAAAGTGTCCTCGCTTGTGATGTCACGCTGATCCACATGGTTTCCGGGTACTGACGTTCTTCGTATTCCTGCGTATCAGCACACGGACAATATCGAAACGAAGTAAGAATTATGTATATATGTCATAAAAGTGAACAAATGAGACCGCGGTTACTAGTTCTGTTGATAACAGTATAATAAAGAGCACTTACAGCTTCGTTCGAGATCACCTCATAGTCTATGCACTCGACACCTCTCCAAGTGCAGGAGTACGCGGATGCAACCTAAGCTCGCGATGAGAAAAAACAACGAGAGTATATCAATGTGCAGCCGTTAATGTGTCACTAATGCTAAACGCGCAACTTGTAGAAATGACACGAGCTTACTTGGATGATGATCGCTGCTATTACTACGCTCAAAGTCTGCATTATAGGAGCCGTTTTTGGAATCACCTGCATAAGAAAAAAAAATCGCAACGTAGTTTAGGCACTTCGTCATATATAAGTCTTCTCGGTTGGACCAGGTTGACCAAACTCTACGATTACATAGTTTTCCAGTATTTCGGTCGTTAATCACTGCGAAGGGAGCGAGAAAATAAGAACGCAGTACATTACTATCTGACCGTAAGCAGCTGTATAGCAAAGTATTCTGCATTAATGTTTAGTTAGATTTTTCTGAAATGTACCATTCACGCCAACAAAAAAAAAATGATAATTAGGCTACATATTTAGATACATAGCTTTCTTGATGGAGGTGGACGTCGCAAAATATTTTACGCTACGTAACACGGCCGCGAATCCACAAAACGAAGCAATCTGTTTTAGTGATTTCTGGAACGTTTTTGTGCGCCGGTTGTCGAAGGTGATGTGTGCGTCACAAGGACGCATGAGCAATTTACTGCTGCTGTAGTTGTCAAGTTGTCGACAGAGAAAAGGTTTCACTAGATTGTTCACGATGCTACTGCTATCGCGTCACCATCTGTCCTCTTTCAAAAAAGAAAGTCAGTAGACATGACAAATAGAACGCCAGTGGGCACTCCGTTTTACTATACTCGGTGTTTACCACTTATACAGTCGTGGTTACAAAAAAAAAGAAAGAGAAAGAAGAAAAAGAAGAATATCAGATTGGAGAGCACACGGAATCACGAAGTCGCGTCACTGGAGCAACACAGCATTACGCACGAGAAAGCCCGCATGGACGCACTGTGACAAAAGCTACTTCCACAAAACCCCGCATACTGATCGTTTGGCGATCGTCACCTTCAAGAACAAACGGTGCGTTGTAGCCGTCAATCGGTGCAGGCGGCTGGGCAACGGACGGCACAGCTAGGGGACAGCTGCGCGGCTGTCCGCTAGCGTTGCGTCAGCGGCGCCGAGAAGCGGTTCAACTCACCGGGGCCGGAAGAGGAGAAGTGGGTACCGTTGTTGGTGCGCGGCGTTGTGGTTCGGGCGCCCCCTTTATAGGCGTCCTTGGTTCCCTCGCCGATGCGGAAGGAGGGGGGTCCCCGTGACCGGCCACCCTGTGGCCGTGATCCCGAGCGGCAGAAGAAACCGGCTGACCCCCAACTGGTCCCGGCCGTTTTCTCTCAACGGCGCCCCTCGCTGCGCGCAGCACCGGGGTCGATGCACCGCACGCGCCGACGGAGGCACTGGAGCAGGGCTCACCTTGAACTTGTCGCCGCTGGGCGGCAAGGGTTTCCCGCCGGGCAAGGCAACCCCGCAGTCGGACCCCCCGCGGAACGGTCCCGCGTGACCGCTACTCGGCCGCAGGGGCCCCTCTTCTCCGGAAACCGCTGTTTCGACAGGCGGGCCGCGGAGCGAAGTGTAGCAAATAAATAGATAAAAACAAAAATGGAAGAACGCGCTCAACGGGTAAGATAGCGCGCGCAGTTTTCTCCCTTCGCGTTGGTGTGTCGTTCCTCCTCCGTCAACCGTGGTCCGACTCAGTCGCCCGGAGTGTTCAACGCTGTCGTGAGAGGCGACGGTCAACTAGATGACGAGGAGGAGAGCAGCAGAAAGGTTACAACAGCTCCCGCACGTTGAAACTTGTTGCAGCTTCTTCACTCCCGGAAGACAGCCGGAAACATACAGGGCAGAAAGATTCATCAAGCCAGCCACGCTCGCCGTGTTCTCACTGGCAGCTTTTTTTTTTTAATTGTGTGTGTGTGTGTGTGTGCGTGTGTGTGTGTGTGTGTGTGTGTGTGTGTGTGTGTGTGTGTGTGTGTGTGTGTGTGTGTGTGTGTGTGTGTGTGTGTGTGTGTGTGTGTGTGTGTGTGTGTGTGTGTGTGTGTGTGTGTGTGTGTGTGTGTGTGTGTGTGTGTGTGTTCCAAATCTCTGCGGCCGGAGACTCCATGACCGTGCCTCTGGCATTATCACCGTGGACCATCTCTAATTAAATCTTTAGTTATTTGTTTGTTATATCTCTGAGGTAACCGCCGAGGTGGCCGATGATAGCCCACCGCAAATCTGCGAGAATTGAGCAAGAGGCAGGAGTGTTGCTAGAGAACCATGCATCGCTGCTAGGTTGCTTCTGCGTGCCTGTCACTTTCAAAATTTCGTTAATTACTGCGGCGCCTATCGTTTAATGAGCTCCTTGATTTGTAAGCCAACCTAGATGGCGTTGAGAATCTAAGGTCATGGGAGGCACCATCTGCTACACGTGAAGTCATTAGAAAGTACCGCAGGAGCATACGCCAGTGCTCGCCTATTTCCTCGTAAGCCGCTTTGTGCGCCAGACATATATCGTAGTATTTGTTACGCTTTAAAAAAAAAAAAAAACGCGCCTAAAATTCTACATCAGATTTTATGATTCTCCTAAACTTCTTTTTCGCATTTAACCAGGTAACAATTAACGTTCATAACACAATTTCGACCACCATATGGGGTGTGCCGCGTTTTATGGGGAACCAACGGTTCCCAGAAAGCGTAACGTCCGTTTGAGTGCACAACCAAAAAAACAACAACAAAAAGAGAAAAAAGTCGACGCCGTTCGGTAGGAATGCCGTGAAAACGGCACAGCATCATGAACCAGGGGCGTAGCCAGAAATTTTTTTCGAGAGGGTTCATACTTTTCATACTCATACTCATACTCATTCATACTTTGTGAATGTTCGTGCGTGCGTTTGTATGTGTCCGTGTATATATACGCAAGCAAAACTGAAAAATTTCGGGGGGGGGGGGGGCTTGAACCACCCCCCCCTGGCTACGCCCCTGTCATGAACCATAACAGACGCGCGTCAATACAAACGCTTGTTCTGGGCCGATGCGTTCAGGTATGGACAGTGAATGGCCACCAACCCCAACTTTAGCACACTCATGTCCACTCAAGTCAGAAGCAAGACACATAGGTGCCTCGTGATGAGAGGTCGATTGCAGGTGCAAACCTGCGACATGTCTTTTAATAAAAACTGCTCATTTGATGCGTTGACGTTTGTACACGAAAGCTTCAGCGCTGGTTGCTTATCACTGTGGCTTCCAATATCTTTACTTATACATATTTTATTGGAATAGAACGATATTTGATTCGTCTGGTTTCTTCTCACTCGGACGAATGCACAGAAAACGTACTTTTTGTATGGTGTTGCGCGTTGACGCGTAAACCGACTGTGAAAAAGCAACGATGTATTAAATGCGAAGCATTTCTTGCGAACCAAAGGCGCTTTGGCCGTTTCTATCTATCTATCTATCTATCTATCTATCTATCTATCTATCTATCTATCTATCTATCTATCTATCTATCTATCTATCTATCTATCTATCTATCTATCTATCTATCTATCTATCTATCTATCTATCTATCTATCTATCTATCTATCTATCCGCCTACATCTGGGTACTCTCGTGGCCGTCTCCTTACTTGACACATACCAAAATTTGCATGGGAGGGCATTAGTGTACGACGAACACAATGAACAGTGCACATGAATAGCGCGAGATACTTGTCGCGTACGTCCTGAAACCCTTTCCTTCAGTCACGTGTGGCACATACCCGTAAACCATGGCCCATGGAATGCGGGTGTGAGCCACAGGTGATTCACAGTTAGTATCAACCCTGGAACGGCGATAACAGACTTTCACAAATCTTTACGCGATCGTGTTATGGAGCTCGTGTCGCAGAAAATGCGGGGCAGGCGTCGGCAACGTTGTCGGTGAGGGACATATCAGAGGGACAGAAAGATTGAAAATCCGCACGGTTAGAGCCGCAATCGAACCCAGGCATTCTGCGT
Organism: Rhipicephalus sanguineus; assembly: GCF_013339695.2. Taxonomy (NCBI): domain Eukaryota; kingdom Metazoa; phylum Arthropoda; class Arachnida; order Ixodida; family Ixodidae; genus Rhipicephalus; species Rhipicephalus sanguineus. The sequence continues at coordinate 146,436,426 of NC_051176.1, forward strand.
GGCAGTCAAGTATTCATCGACAGAGCTACGCCAGTGCTTGAAACTCCTTACGAAAAAAAAAAAAAAAGCAAACTAGAATGACGTCATATGGCGGCAACGTCAACTGCGGTTGCAGTGTTCGCTATCGGCGCTTGTAACCATGTAATAAACATTACATATCAACTCCTGTGACTCGCCAAGCTATGGTCAACCATTGCTCAACCCGGAGGAATACGGCAAAAACAGCTTCTTATGATGTGCACATAATAATTGTTGGGGTTTAACGTCCCAAAACCACGATATGATTATGAGGGACACCGTAGCGAAGGGCTCCGGAAATTTCGACCACCTGGTGTTCTTTAATGTGCACTTAAATCTAAGTAGACGGACCTCAAGCATTTTCTCCTCCATCGAAATCTTATGATGTGCATATCATCGCACCGTAGCGTGCAGTTCATTTAGATAAAACTGACATCTGTGCTGTGTAGTCGACGTTCCTGGTAAGTCCACAATCAATCGCGCGGCCAGGGCAGGGGGTCTAGGACACCCCCCCTCCAATTGTTGCTTCCTCAAATAGGTACTTTCCTCAAAATAGGTACTTTCCTCAAAACAGGTGCTTTCCTCAAATAGTCAAAGCCTTCAACAAGTGCTCCCCACCCTCACCACCCCGAAAAAAATTCCTGGCTACGGGCCTGCCCACGATGTATATATAACTACCCAAAATGCACAAAGAAGTCGGTCCAACTCCCAACGCTTGATTCAAAGCAATAAAAAAAAACATGGCTGATCCCTCTGTCATAGGAATCGCTATAACACGAAAGTAAAACGTGTCTTCACAGATAGTTGAGCGTTTGTTGTGCATTGCTTCGGCACAAGGGCGAAGGAATGAATGCTATAGCAACAAATTGTAATGTCACGCGAAGAACGACAAGCAGCTCGAAACTCGCAACGCGCTGCTCGTGCAGAAAGGACGCACGGAAAGAACATACACAGGATGAGCGCGAACTAACAACTGTCACAGCTCGACAGGTAAAGCGCGCTGATCAAACACAAAGGAGGACGCATGAAACGAACGCACAAGTGAGCGCGAACTAACTGTCACAATTGTAACTTATTTGTGTGTGAGCAGCGCGCTCCTTTCGCAAAAGCGGCCGCTGCAGTGAGCAAAGTGACCTTCGTGCTCTCTGTAACTTCAAGTCACACTTGCGGTGAGAGCACAAGACGTACAACCCCCCCCCCCCCCCATCACGAGATAAGCGCGCGCGCACGAGCGACCCCACCCTGTGAAGGCGCGCGCGCATCGCAACGCGCGGGGCGACGACCTTTAAAGCGCGCTCTTCCAGACCTTCGCGCCATCTCGCTAATGATAACTAAAACATGCGGAAGTGCCACCGATCTCTGAGTACCGCCAACGGTAAATGGTGTATATAAATAGCTCGCCGTTAGTATGCTGAAGGACGTGCCGTCTGTAGCCGAGTCGATTCGCGCCGCGCGCTGCGGAGCGAGGGGTCGTAGGTTTGACTCCCAGCGACAGAACTTTTTGTTCAGTTTTTAGGAGCGAAGCTCCTTAGACCCGCACTCCTCCGAGCCGTCGAAGCTCCCTTCTCTTTAAGCATCGCTTTAGGTTGCAGTGGCCGGTGATTTAAGAGGAAATGTTTAGGCCGTGAGCGGTTTGGTTCTAGCGCACCAGAAAGTCGAGGTTAAAAGAAATAAGCTCTGTGCACAACTGGTTATAATGGTTGTCTTCACTTTCACAACCTTTATCGTGGATTGTGAAATGACAACCATCATTCTAGCACACTAAGGGCGCTTTGTCGAATGTAGTAGCAGACGGTCTCCCCACCCGGGGCCGGCGCAAAAAGACAATGAAACGCTGCGCGCGCCGAACGCCGCGCGCGGCGTTCAGTCGCCGCCGTCGAAGGTCCCCGCCGTCGAAGGTCCCCGCCGCATCACCGCTCGCACCCCTCCCCACCTGTCTCCCTCTCCCTGCGCTGCGCGCGCTGCACACTCATTCGCTCAGTCGTTCCCATCACCGAGTGCAACAGACGCGCTCCCCACCCTACCGCCTTCATGAAAGCCAGCAGCGAGATCAGGCACATAGTCGTTTGCGTCCCATTTCCAAGGAGCTTCGCTCATCGGTTGTATTCGTACACGGAACAACTGCTAGTTTTTTTCTTTGCCATCTGTTAGTGTATATTTTACAACGTCATATCCGTGGGGGAAATATATAGGCCCGTAAGCCTGTAATACAGGCCCGTAAGCTTAGATTTAGGTGCATATCAAAGAAATTTACGGAGCTCTCCACTTCAGCGTCTTTTATAATTATGGTGTGGTTTTTGGGACGTAAAACCCCAACAATTATTATCAATAGTATTTCCGGTTCGTAAGTGGAAGCGTCACAAAGGAATATCCACTGTTCACTATGCTCAAAAACCAACCTGACCGTCATGCTGCATTCCCTTACTGTCTGCGCGCTCTCAAGAGCTTGATAGAACAGGAGCTTGGATTAGTCGATGATTTAGCATCGACATATTTGCACAGAACAAAATGAACGAGGACAGATGAGAGGACACAACACAGGCGTTATGGTGTGTCCTGTGCTGTGTTCAGCGCCTGTGTTGTGTTGTATTCGTACACGGAAAAACTGCTAGTTTTTTTCTTTGCCATCTGTTAGTTTGCCAAAACACATGGACACTGAAGCATGGCCGGCATTACCAAAGCTGCAGCCAGAGCCACAGCCAGAACCACAGACACAGCCAAAGCCACAGCACAATCCACAGCGACTCCAAAGGTCGCAGCAGACATTGACCGAGTCAACGACAGCGCTGGTTCCCCACGACTTGCACGAGAAAGACCAGGACATTGCTGCAATGCTTCGCTCTCTTCTGGACACCATACTCATGCTTTTGAATAAGCTAAACACTCCGACAGACCGAACTGCCCTTCAACTGCTGGAGGTTCTCGATCCAGTGTTTTCAGCGCTTCAGTAATCACCACAGCTCGCCCACGACCCTCTCAAATGCCGCGATTCCCCAATGGAATGTCAGAGCGTTGATGTCATGTAGATCAGAGAAGCTTCAGCCTCAGTGACTGATTGCACCCCTTTGCACGTGCAGTGCTCTCCTTCTCTCTCTCTCTTCCCCATTTCCTTATCTCCAGTGCAGGGTAGCAAACCGGACTTTCGTCTGGTTAACCTCCCTGCCTTTCCTATTCTCGCTTTCTCTCTCTTTCTCTCCCGAAATAAGTGATAAAGAGGATAAGTTAATTTTCAAAGAGCGAATGAGTAATCAACCTGTGCTAGCGTTTACCTGACAATTATGGCTGCCGTATAGCCGTTTAATGAGGACATGCCACGACCTTCCCGGTTACCCGGCTGTTTCAGTGACTATATACGCATGAGAGACTGCATGCAGTCAGCGCTGTCGCAGCACGCAGCATATATATAATCATCAGCCTGTCTACGCCCACTGCAGGGCAAAGGCCTCTCCCATGTTCCGCCAATCAACCCGGTCCTGTGCTTTCTGCTGCCACGTTATACCTACAAACTTCTTAATCTCATCTACCCACCTAATTTTCTGTCTCCCCCTCACGCGTTTGCCATCTCTTGGAATCCAGTCAGTTACCCTTAATGACCACCGGTTATCCTGCCGATGTGCTACGTGCCCGGCCCATATCCATTTCTTCTTGATTTCAACTATGATATCCTTAACCCCCGTTTGTTCCCTGACCCACTCTGCTCTCTTCCTGTCTCTTAAGGTTACACCTATCATTTTCCTTTCCATCGCTCGCTGCGTCGTCCTCAGTTTAAGTTGAACCCTCTTTGTAAGTCTCCAGGTTTCTGCTCCGTAGGTAAGTACCGGTAAGATGCAGCTGTTATATACCTTCCTCTTGAGGGATAGTGGAAGACTACCATTCATGATTTGATAATGCTTGCCGAATGAGACCCATCCCATCCTTATTCTTCTTGTTATTTCACTCTCATGGTTCGGCTCCGCGGTTAATACCTGTCCTAAGTAGACGTACTCCTTTACAACTTCCAGTGTCTCGCCACCTATCGCAAAGCGCTGTTCTCTGCCAAGATTGTTCCACATTACTTTAGTATTATGCATATTAATTTCCAGACCTACTCTCCTACTTTCCGTATCCAGTTCAGTAATCATGAGCTGTAATTCCTCTCCCGCGTTACTCATCAATGCAATGTCATCAGCGAATCGCAGGTTACTGAGATACTCTCCATTAACTCTTATCCCTAATTCTTCCAAATCTAGGGCCCTGAAAACCTCCTGTAAACACGCAGTGAAGGGCATTGGAGAGATTGTGTCTCCCTGCCGTACGCCCTTCTTTATTTGGATTCTGTCGCTTTCTTTATGGAGGACTATAGTGGCTGTGGATCCGCTGTAGATTTCTTCCATTATATTTATAGAGGCTTCGTCAATGTCCTGATTCCGCAGTGGCTGCATGACTGCTGATGTCTCCACCGAATCAAATGCCTTCTCGTAATCTATGAAGGCTATGTATAGGGTTTGGTTGCATTCCGCGCATTTCTATATCACCTGATTGATAGTATGAATATGGTCTATTGTTGAGAAGCCTGTACGAAATCCTGCCTGGTCCCTTGGTTGATTGAACTCTAATGCAGCATTAATTCTGTTAGCAATTACTTTTGTAAATAGCTTGTAGACAACGGACAGTAAGCTGATGGGCCTGTAATTTTTCAGGTCCTTGACGTCCCCTTTCTTATGGATCAAAATGAAGAAACGTATGAATTGCCTGAAAGTGTCACGACTTCCGAACTACGTGAGTTCGTCGCTCAGAAAGCCGGGAAGACGCCGGAGGAGATCGACAACCAACCATCAGTGAAGATGAAAATGAAGTACTCCGAGTTTCAAGTATACATCATGAGGCCGCTTTTGAAAGCATCGTCAAGGGTTGCGCCAAGCAAAGAAGATTATTCCGTTGGCTCATGCCTCATGGAAACGCTCCACCGTCAGCAGCAGCACGCAGAGCGACAGCAGCAGTTCATGGATAGTCTTCTTGCCGTCATCCAGGTACAACAAAGACCCAACAAGGAAATAGCAAAGCCTGATCCATTTGATGGTGAATGCACAAGGCCGGACACCTGGATCAAGTTCTACGAACACGCGTGTGAGGACAACTCGTGGCAAGAATCCAGCGAGCGCATCAGGAACATGCGTCCATTCCTTGCCGGACTGGCTCGAAAGTGGTACGAGCTTTATTACAAGGACACGAGACCGACACATGGGATGAATGGAAAAGCAGTCTCCTGGCAGCTTTCGACGAAAACCCCGTTGAAAGGTGGGACCGAGCAATTTTTTACAAATTTCGATCAGGAAAGCCCCTAGAGTATTTTTATGAGAAAAGGCGGCTTCTTCAAATGGCAAACCCGGAACTTCCGGAGTCGGCGATAGTACTGCTCATTATTCACGGCCTTCCTAAGGAACTCCAGAGACAGGCACAAGTGCGATCGCCAAAAACTGTCGAGGAACTTCTAGTTTCTTTCAGGAAACTCTCAATTGATTCGACTTCCCAGAACCCACGTCGGCCAGATTACCATCCCGACAGGGCACCTTGGAGGTCACGTGATCCTGACAATTGGCATGGTCGAAACCGAGTGGTCAATGTAATCTCCGATGCCAGTAACGACCAAGAGCATATGGCTTCTTCGCATCCAGATGCAGCTGAAACAAAAAACGAATAAAAGAGGGTGCACAGTCCTACCTGACGACAAAATTGGAGACTGTTTTTGTAACGGCCCTTAACCTTCTGTATATCAAACTCAAGGTAAATGGTGAAGATGTTGATGCTCTCGTAGATAGTGGGGCATCTGTGTCTGTCATAAATGAGGCACTTGTAAAGAGGAAAGACATTATTCGAGGGAGGTCGGTACAAGTACGAAGTTTTGATGGGACGAGACAAATTTACGATAAATGGGTGAGAACAAGTGTCTCTTTTCAAGGCCAGAATGCTGACATTGACGCTCTCGTAGTAAAAGGATGTGACTACAAATTTTTGCTTTCCCGACCTGATATGAAGACCCTAAAGTTAAACCTTTATTGGAATGATGAAGTGACTGTGGCGAAAGAGACGTGCGCCTCATTGAGTATCGCAGATCGCCTTATTACATGTGAAGACGACGTCCGTCGCAAGTTCCCCGAACTTGTCTGCTTAAGCAACTATCCACCAGCAACAACGAAATTTTCGGTTCTTTTCAAGCTGAAAGACGTTACACCGGTCAGGAGAAAGCCTTACAACATGTCACGCGAGAAAAAAGTTTGGTTGAAAAGTGAGATCCAAAAGATGTTAGATGCTGGCATAATACGACCATCGGTGTCTACGTTCGCCTCACCAATTACGCTGGCTCCTAAAGAAGATGGATCTTTGAGACTATGTACAGACTACCGAATTTTGAATCACCAAACGGACCTATTCCCTTTTCCTATGCCAAGAATTGATGGAATAATTGAGGAAACGGGAGGTTGCAAAGTCTTCTCCAGAACAGATCTTTGCAAAGGATTTTGGCAGGTACCACTCGAAGAGGAATATAAAATGTACACGGCCTTTGTCACTGCCTTTGACATATATGAGTACAATCGGTTACCTTTCGGGTGGAAGAACAGCGCTGCCTGGTTTCAAAAGATGATGAATGGCGTCTTGAAACCCTTTCTTGGAGTATTTTGCAACGTCTATGTCGACGATATTTTAGTCCATTCAAAAGATGAAACGTCTCACGCTGAACATCTGACTGCAGTTTTGATCGCACTGAGCGAAGCTAAACTGAAAGTAAATTTTAGAAAGAGTGAGTTCTTCAACACAAAAATTACATTTCTTGGACGCGCCCTGGATGGATTTACTAAAAGCACTAAGGAAGAATCCGTGGAGCGCGTAAGGCACATGAAGAAGCCAGATAGTGTACACGCGCAGAGTTTTCCTTGGGCTTCAGAAACCTCATAAAACATTTTGCGGCCCGAGCGAAACCATTGAACAATTTGCTTCACAAGAACAAAGATTTTATTTGGACTGATGAATGTGAAAAGGCTTACGATGACTTAGTATCAGCCATATCATCAGATCCGATCCTTACGCTACCCTATTTCACTCTTCCCTTTGAACTGACGACAGATGCTTCCAACTTCGGTGCAGGTGCTGTTCTGTATCAGCGAATACATGAAAGAGGAGCGCAAGTTATTGGCTACTATTGGTATACGTTTACGAAGGCAGAGCAGAACTACAGCACAACAGAGAAGGAGGCACTGGCTGTTGTTCTAGCAATGAGACATTTTCGATCTTACATCGAAGGTACAAAGTTCAAACTATTCACTGATCATCAGGCACTTACTCATTTGCTGAATGTTTCACAACCAAAAGGGAGAATAGCCCGATGGATCAGTGAAATCCAGCAGTTTGACTTTGAAGTCGCACACAGAAGCGCGCAAGAATTGTCAGATGCCGATGCACTTTCTCGGCTTCCTGTAATCAGTGGTTGCGGGAAAAAGGAAAGTGTGAACTTACTCAAGCTCTGGGAAGGTACCGAGCAATTGATGCCCATAGGAGGATAGTTCCAGGTTCCAGCTACGTTGGTACAAAAGGTTCTTGAGCTGTATCATGACAGCCCACATTCAGGAGGACACGATGGGTTTTGGCGAACCTATTACAAATTCAGAAGGCGATTTACATGGCCAGGAATGAAGAAGGATGTCGCCGATTACATCAGCTCCTGCCACAATTGTCAACTCAAGAAGGCTAAATACAAGCAGAAAACGGATACTATGATATTCCCACCTCACGCAAGTGTGCCGTTTGAGACCGTTCATGTTGACTTCGCTGAGCTAAAGAAAAAAAAAACGAAGGCGTGAGGAGAACTCAGTCTTTCGTAGTATGCATTGACGAATGCTCAAGGATTGTTGCGGCCAAGCCAGGAAGGGAGAATGCGCAAACCGTCATAGCACTACTGAACAGGGACATGTTTAAGGGACTGAAATGCATTGTATCTGACAATGGATCGGCATTTAGGAGCCAGGAACTTGCTAAGTGGGCACAAGAAAAAAACATCACTCTGAAGTTCACAGCCCCATACCACCCGTCAGCCAACGGGCTCGCAGAACGGGTCATACGGGACATAAAACAATACATAAGCATGCACCCGGAATTCCCAGGAGGGTGGAAATGTTGCCTACAAGCAGCAGTGTCGCATCACAATAGATCCCATACAAGTGCTTTGGGATGCAGTCCCCAGTATGCGGCCTTCGGTGAACCGGCGTATCTGCCTGCAGACGACACGCTGGAAATCAAGACAAAACTACACCTTGAGGAGACCAAGGAGACTGCAGAGAGCCAAAGAAAACACAGGGAGTCGCTTAAACGAGCGTTTGACAAGCGTCATACCAACAAGATCCCCAATATTACTCTAGGTGATCTAGTTTTGATACGGAAAGGCTATGACAGTCATAGTACAAAACTGTTGGGACCATTTAAGGTGACCAAGACGGCTACAAAAGACGGAATACTTAAGACCATCGGCTACGTAACGGAAGACGGTGGCATGGAAATAGCTGCCATCAGCAATGTGATTCCCTATGTCCAGCGGAGGGACGAAAACAAAGCCAGGGAATGTGTAGCGACTCAAAAATGACGAAGAACTGCTTTGGCGGGGGAACGGGGGAAAGAGAAAGAGGAAGAAAAAAATCTGCCGTCTCTGTCAGTGTTGGAATGTTATATATATATATATATATATATATATATATATATATATATATATATATATATATATATATATATATATATATATACTTATATATATATATATATATATATATATATATATATATATATATATATATATATATATATATATATATATATATATACCCCTCCCGAAACTGTTGGGAAATAACTATTTATATCACTTTTGACAACGCCCCGTTGTGTTATCTTCATTACTCGAAAAGAACTGGCCCATTGAACCATTAATCTACACTTTATATATATATATATATATATATATACATACGTGCCGCAAGCTGACAGAAATATTAGTGTTTCACACTCGCCACCATGGCTGCGATTGGCACTGACCATACGTCGGCAAACTCCCTCATGAGTCGACTCACTCAGACTCAGGTCGGGCCCTGAGCCTGAGTATGAGTGAGTCCGGGTGGGTAATATAATCTGGTGAGTTTGAGTCCGAGTGAGTCCGGTTGAAGAAAATATTGGTGAGTCTGAGTCCGAGTGAGCCATAAGCTCAAAATATGCTTTACCTTCTTCACATTTATATCCTAATTACTAAAAATAACATCCCCTATACTTTCCTTGGCATTATTGTCTGTTAGTTCTCATTAATATTGCGTCTAACAACGAAAAACGAGCCCTTACAAAGTCTTCTTTCCTTCACACACACACACACACACACACACACACACACACACACACACACACACACACACACACGCACGCACGCACGCACGCACGCACGCACGCGCACACACACACACACACACACACACACACACACACACACACACACATATATATATATATATATATATATATCCTCGATCAGATCGATCAGATATATATTCTCATAATCACTCATGCATGAAATTAGGAGAGATCTAGCGTTGCGGCAACGCGACTGAATGCCAACCAGTATTATCCGAACACGTGATCGTCACGTCAGAGCACGCGGTAGGTTTTAGGACTCCCACTCTGGAGGCGAATTTACGGCAGTCCAGCCGAACAATTGTTCACTGATTAACCGCTACCTCAAACGAAACATTTTCACTGATCATGCTGTGTCTCAGAGCTGACGTGTTGGGTCGATACTGTGATGAAACTGGCTTCCTTTATTTAGAGTTCGTTTGCTAAGACTGCATGACGTAATGCTCTCTTCCAGTAACAGTGCATCTGTTTAACCCTTTGAGACGCTTGGTACACGATTGTGTACACCACTTGTTTTTGCTATTTGTATCGACTAGGGTTTAAGAAAGAGCACGATACATTGAGCTTTGGATGAATTGAACCTCCTGCGTCATAAGTTTGTCTTCTTTAACTTCATTTTGCTGTGCACTCTTGCATACGATCCCTTTGCTGAAGGCAGTACCATATTTGACGAGTCGTTCGACGTGCCGCTTCCGGCGACCCAAGTAAAAAGTATAATTTTTCTTTGTTCAACATGGACGTAACTGAAAACGAATTTGCACTATATTTCTAGGCTGAGATTTCATTCTATGTAGGCAAAAACAGGGGATGAATGGCTTCACAATCAATAGATATGTAATTACGAAGTAATCAGGAATAATTGCTATAACACACATAAATGAACGTACTACGACATTATTTTTGTTGCAACATAATTTATTTATTTATTTACAAGTACCTTACAGGCCTCGCCGAGGCATTGTGTAAGGGGGGCGATACAAAGTAAGAACAAAGTAAGAACAAATTGGGTTAACATCGAGTCAGTAGGAACAATGCAGAACAACATCAACAACAACAGCAAAAAATGTCCAAGTACAAAAACTAGTCATATGTATGTCACATGAGTATAGGAAAATTTGAAACACGTACAAGAAATTCAACAGCGTGTTGGACAGATCGAATGATGCGTAGTGAAACAGACTACGCATCATATCGTGTGCCTTGCCCCGCCACGGTGGTCTAGTGGTTATGGCGCTCAACTGCTGAGCCGAAGGTCGCGGGATCGAATCCCGGCCGCGGCGGCTGCATTAGATGGAGGCGAAAATGTTTGAGGCCCGTGTACTATTTGAGTAAAGTACATATTTGAGGAAGCAACAATCTGTAGGGGGGGGGGGGGTGCTCCTAGAGCCCTTGCCCCCCCCCCCCCCCCCGCTCCCCTGGCTGCGTGATTGATCGTGGACCTGCCAGGCACGTCGACAACACTGACGCCCACAGGGTATCCTATGGTCCGACGTGACGTCGGTACTCACCTTAGATCACAGATGTCAATTTTATCGAAATTAACTGCACGCTACGGTGCGATGCTATGCACATCCTAACATTTCGATGGAGGCGAAAATTCTTGAGGTCCGTGTGCTTAGATTTAGGTGCAGGTTAACCCTTTCAGACGCCGTCTACGAAGAATTGTCTGTAAATGCATCAAATTGACGCAACATTATTTCTAGGCACTCAATATTCTATTGCAGCAAAATAATTTCATAATAAGTTTATTTATGTGTTTTATGGTAAATAACCCTAATTAAATTGTAATTAAATATCAATTTATCCCGAAGTCATGTTCTGTTTCTGCATAAATATAATGAAATCGCAGGCTAGAAATATAGAGCAAATTCGTTTACGGTTATGTTCATCTTGAGCAAAGAAAAATTATACTTTAGACGTGGCTCACGAGAAGCGGCACGTCGAACAACTCTTCGAACATGGTAGCGCCTTCAGCAAAGTGACTATATTAAACAGTACACTGCGAGATGAAGTTAAATGAAGACATATTTATTATGCAGGAGGTTCAATTCATCAAAACCTCAATGTATCTTGCTCTTTCTTAGCCCCTAGTCGACACAACTAGCACAAACAAGTGATGTACACAATTGTGTACAAAGCATCTCAAAGGGTTAAAGAACACCAGGTGGTCGAAATTTCCGGAGCCCTCCTCCACTACGGCGTCTCTCATAATCATATCGTGGTTTTGGGACATTAAACCGCAGATTATTAATATCGAGTGCCTTGAAATAACATTGTATCGATTTGTCTTTTAAGGGCTCGTTTTTGTTTGTTAGACACAATATTAATGAGAACTAACAGACATCGATTTAACGCATTTAGAGACGGTTCTTCATACGTGGCGTCTGAGAGGCTTAAGCTTTTCGTAGAGCGAACAGAAATTATCGTCATCAGGAACCGGCACGCGTTCGCTTCGTCTTCTTCTTCTGCTTCGCTCCCAAAACACGTGCGCCGATGTGGTCGGCGTGGAATGCGATAACTATGATGGGTGAGTGTGATACGTGACTAAAAATCACGTAACATCGCGTAACAACTAGTCACGGGACATGTTCCCGCCAAAAACCACGTAACAGCTAGTCACGTGACTAAAATCACATCACGTAACAGCTACTCATGTGACATGTTCCCGAGAAAACCACCTAACACGTTTGTGGTGCGGGGAACCGACCGAAACGGGAGAAGAATAGCCAAAGCTAGGCATACTAAGTACTACTAGCAAAAACATAGCATCTGTAACAAAAACTTAGAAGCTATATGTCGAGCACTAGCTCCGCTGTTGTTTCCAGCTTTGCACCATGTGCAAGCTGCTCACATTTCATTTATTGCTTCTTCCATTTATTTATTACATGATGATGATGATGATGATGATGATGATGCAAACTTTATTGGGGTCCAGAGAAGATCTTCCATAGAATAACTCACAAAATCATATTCACAGAATCATAAGTTCAAGCTCAACACGACTCACGGACACACAAAGCTTCATAAAATAAGTGGATCTATAGTCGGATACAACTTAAGAAGGCAGGAGAGGCCCCACCCTGACGACCGAAGCGCGGCAGCCGATCGCCTCCGCGACTAAAGAAATAGTCCCGCTCATGCACGCGCCGATGTTCTCCGAAGGCGGAGCTCCCGGCCGTCCCACTCATGACGTCAGTCCCGAGTGCGCGCCCACTGGTGCAGGCTTGTGTTCATCCGCCTTTGAGGAGGAAATGCCGCTGCCTTCTAAAGTTGTACCCGACTATAGGCTGATCCAATTATTTCGACCTCATGCAGCTAGTTCATAAAGCCGCTAATCTTTTCTTCAATACTTAGGCATTATAGTATCTTTATTTTTTGTATTAGTGAGCAACTGGATTTGTTGATGCGCCCATCAGGGGCCCTTAAAGTTAAAATAAATGATGATGACGGTGACTCTGATTAGCGCATATTAAGACTCAGATTAGCTGGCCTATAACTCATCTAATTCACACTTCTATATGGAAGTTCATTAAATACCAAGCAGCGGAGAAGCCCTACAGACCGTTGCAAATACTTGTACTTCGAAAAAAAAAAAATTGGCCAGTTCGGGAACCTGCAGCATCTTAAGCCTGCAAAGTTTGGTTCATTGCTCTAAATAATTTATTTACATTTCCTCGCTCATTGTTACTGGTTGACAGGTATCGCGGATGCGCCCTAAGGGAGGCCATGGTTCCCACTGGCAACATTTATTATTTTGCAAGAAGCACATGGAAACGCTCAGCTTAATCTCCGTTGCCTACAAGCTATTTACAAAGTTAATCACTAATAGAACTAGGGCCACTGTGGAATTGAGCCAACCAAAGGACCAAGCAAGACTTCGTATAGGCTACTCGACAATAGACCATATTCACACTATCAATCAGGTGACAGAGAAATGCGCGGAATATAACGAATCCATATACCTATGTATAGCCTTCATATATTACGAGAGAGCCCCATCGGTCGAAATCTCAGCAGTCATGCAGGCATTACGGTATCAGGGTGTAGACGAACCATATACAGGGTGTGTCACGTAACTAGAACCAAATATATGTATATTTTTAAGTGGCTAACCGCAGCTGAATGAAACCAACAACATATGGTTTGCTGTCATCTGGCGCTCGTTAGGGTATTTTCTTAGATTGCGCTTAATTGGTTAAGTAACTAAGATCAATTATGCAAAAGTTTTAATATTTACTTTGGGGCCAATTGCGTTTGGTTACGTTGTAGAGGGCATTCCAAAACGACCAAATCAATTTTTTTCTGGCTTGTACATGCTGCGTGGAGATTTTTTTCCGGCGCTTAAAGAAAGCCCACGAAATATGAAATAAAAACTGCGCTCGTGCGCTACCGTACTGCAGCGCTCTCAAACGTGCTTCGAGCAAGACAACCTTCGCGCGGACCGAGGCGAAATGAGCGGTCGCGGCTCTAGGCATCGGCTTGCCAGTGCGTTAACATTTTTGACGGCCGTACATGGCAAGGAAGCGGCGTAGTCCCATATAAGCGATAGGCTGACGGTCCGCGCGCACGGTTCTGCGCGCACGGTTCTTTCGCTCGAAGAACGGTTGAGAGCGCTGCAATACGGTAGCCCACGAGCGAAGTCACATTGCTTTATTCCATAGTGCTTTCTTAAACGCCGGAAAAAATCGCTACGCAGCATGTATGTTGCCACCAAAAATGGGATCGGAAGTTTTGGAACGCCCTCTACAACGTAACGAAACATACATACTTTGCAATAACGTGAATACTACATACTTTGCACAACTGTTCTTAGTTAACTAACAAATTAAGCGTAATATAAAATATGCCCTAACGAGCGCTACGTGACGACAAACCATATGCCGTTCGTTTCATTCAGTTGCGGCTAACCGCATTAGTTAAATCCTAAGTCTAGTTACGTTAATACACCCGGGATATACAACTATATGAACGGTGGTCGGTCCCCTCCGGAAATAAAATCCTGGCTACGAGGCCCCTCCTTCGACCAACACTTCAACATTGAAGTAAACGTGTCGAATCGATAACGCCTGCGAACAAACAAACAAACAAACAAACAATCAAAGCAACAAACAACAAACGAACGAACGAACAAACAAACAAACAAACAAACAAACAAACAAACAAACAAACAAACAAACAAACAAACAAACGAACGAACGAACGAACGAACAAACAAACAAACAAACAAACAAACAAACAAACAAACAAACAAACAAACACGTGAAGTAGAAACGAGCAAGTTTGTCGTACTTAATTGTGAACCACAATTGACAACGCCAGTTTATCCTTCATTACGTGTCCGTCATTTCATCCTGTTTAAGCATCGTGACAACGACGACGACGATTGCTATTATTATTGTCCTCGTCGTCGTTGGTGATGTATACTGTGTTTTCGTCAATGCCAATAATCTTACCAAAGCGTCTCATTAACCAACCGACTACTTCTCAACTCATGCTTATAAATAAAAAGATAGGAACAGACCTCGGGAGCCCGAATTATCTGTAGAAAAAGAAGAAACGAAGAACGATGAAGCAAGAAACGACACGAGCTGCAGTGCATGCAGCGCGTGGCACCGCAGTCGAAGGTGCCTTGCCGACAGTTTGAGCCGCCCCGTGGAACACTGCTCCGTGCAGGCAGCAGTGGCGATCAAACCACCAGCCATGCCCACACGCCAGCCCCAGGCTTCAACGACCGGCAGGCGCCGCCGAAACCGACGGCGGACAAGGCGACAGCAACCACCCGCACACCAAGGGACGCTGCCCGAGAGCGACAACGAAAGTCAGGGCCGAGCCAATGAGGATGGGGCGGACGGCAGCGTCAGCGGTGACGACCTTCCGCCATGGCCCGCCATAGTTCCACCGTTCTTTTTTCTCCAGCCACCACCCTACACAAGCTACACGGAGGCCCTGTTTCCATACGGTGAAGGTGGCTCCTTAATTGACGGACAGGGAAACATCTTCGACCCTGTCTATTCGACCTGGCTTGATGAGGCCATAACGGACCCATGGGATGAGTACATGCAGCACGAAAACACCGACATGCTCCAAGAGCTAGGGTATGCTCCTTTCCTGCCGCCCTCCCAACTCCTGGGCATGGATAATCGAGTGGACGAAAACGGCACCGGCGAGCCTCACACCGCAGCCGGCGAAACCATGATCACAGTGAGCGCCGAAGGCTGGGGAGACGCCCACCTGGACCCCGCAGCCCCCGGTCTGCGATCGGGACTACAGGACCTGTATTACGGGCCTGTAGTTACCACCTACGGCACAGTATCTGTGATGCTCAGGCACGGCATTCGTGTCGACATCTCCGTGGACCGCGCCGTGCGGGTTGTGAACTTCGACAAGGAATGCACGGCCGCTATCAGCTGCGACGGCGACCGCTCCTGCGTGTGCCATCCGTGCGGCCGCGTTCTGCAGCAGGGAGTCGCCGTGGACATTGCCACCGGGAGCAGAATGGCAAAGATCTCAAGTCGCGGTGTCATCTTCACAGCTCTCAATCACGGACTCGTTTACCTCGTTGATGCCTCGGGTACTAAGTCAACGACAGAACGGTTCCGCGACCTCTGCTATGACGTACCCTTAAGCATCTTCCACCTTAGCTTAAATGAGGACGACGAAGGATTCAGCGAGTGTTTCCGTATTGTGAGCCAGGCGAAGCACTGGAACAACCGAAATGGCGACGAGGTCTGGCTGGTCGGCGGTGTGCGCATACAGCAAGCCCCCTGCGGTGATGTCCAAGTGTCCCGGGACTCGGGCAGGCACGTCATCTGGACATCCCCCACAGAAGGAACCATGACGGTCGTTACGCCTCTCATGAAGGCGGTCATCACCTGCGACCCTCGAAGGTTTTTCTTCGTGCGAATGAATCAAAAAAGGCTGAGCGCCAACGCCGATGGCTTCGCTGTGAGGAACGGCAGCCAGCGAGCTGGCTTCGACAGTCGTGGCCGCCTGGTACTGCTCTAAGTCCACGCAGGAACGAAGGCAAGAGGTTCATGCAAGTTCATGTCCCATAAGTACACCACCACCGTACTCTCAAAGGGAAATAAAACAGTCTGCCCGCCCCTCGGTTTCCTTGTCATTCTTGGAATAATGTAAGGAAAGAAAATGCGGCAGATCCCACGCATTGTGGGAATCGATTTAATGCGAATGCAGCGAGCGAGTAGCTATCTATGCTGCCTTATTTATTTAAATGCGAAGCATTTCTTAGCGAACCTCAGGCACTTTGGCCGTTTCTACCTACGTATCTATCTATCTGTCTAGCCGCCTACGTCTGGACGCTCTCCTGGTCGTCTCCATAACTAATTGTAATATACCAAAATTGGCATTGCAGGGGATCAGTGTATGACAAACACGATTCACTGGTCACGGCATGAATAACACAAAATACCTGTCGCGTACGTCATGAAACCCTTTCTCCCAGTCACGTGTGGCACATACCCGTAAACAAGAGTTAATGTTATGCGGGTATGTGCCACAGGTGATATAGAGTCTCAACTAACACAGTAAACACGAACACACACATTGAGACGCAAGGAAAGTGATAATAATAACAAATGTTGGGGTTTTATGTCCGAAAACCACGATACGATATGAGAGACGCCGTAGCGAAGGGCTCCGGAAATTTTGACCATCGGGTATTCTTTAACCTGTGCCGAGATCGCACAGAACACGGGCATCTAGCATTTTGCCTCCCTCGATATGCGACCGCCGCGGCCGGGATCGAACCCGCGACCTTTGGGTCAGCAGCCGAGGACCTTAACCGCTACACCACCGCGGCGGATGCAAGGAAAGTGAGGAAACTGAAGGCAGAACACCCCTGGAAGACGCTCAACTACCATGTACCCGTCAACGTGGTCCACAACGTGGACGTGGACCACGTGGATTACGCAAAAATTGGCGCCAATGCTTCGTACGGTAAACATGCTGAGAGAACCAGGCCTCTCATCATTACCGGTGACTTCAACATTGATTTATCAAGACCCAAAAACAATTGGTCCTTATACTGCGTGAAAGACGGATTGGATGTGGAGAGGGCATCAAAAGACCTCGCTGCCACGTCCACGACAGGAGGCATCATCAATCAATCAATCAGGTTTTATTCATAACAAAATTGAGTACAGTGCTTAATATTTATACAGTTGGGACCCCAGAACTCGACATGAGTTGTGGAAGGGGTCCCTTTGACAGATGGTGCTATTTGTATCCGTGTAAAAAGATCTTACGCATAGGTGTATACAAAACGAAACAAAACGTTATACAATGCTTAAAAAGAAGCAAAAGTATGCAAAACGTAAAAGTAAAGATTGCAAAGGGGGAGAAAAAAAAATGGCTGAACGGTACACAGTACACGAAAGGAAACTAAGCTTTTGTGAACTAAAGAATTGCACAGGAAGTACTGGCGCAGTGAGTTAGAAAAATGCTGAATGGATGGTGATGAAGTTATTACTTTAGGAAGTGCATTCCAAAGACTGGCTGCAGTGTTGATAAACGAAAACGCTCCATAATTTGTGCGTGTACGTGAAACTGTTAGCAACATTAACAAAGAGGAACGTGTTGGATAGTGCGTAACGTGCGGATGAAATTGAACTGACGGACAGTGTATAATATTTCTTAGAAATTTGTACGTAAGAACTGCAATTCGGAAACGAATGTGATAATGCAGCGTTAAAATATGTAATAGGGGATGAGCAAATGATATGGACTCAGTACGTCGGGTAAAACAGAGTATTCGCAAAACTGTATTTTGTACTACCTGAATTGGCTTTAATGTTGTGGGATACGTAAGTCCGTAAACTGAAATACAATATGAGACATATGATTCAACAAAACTACGGTAAACGATCAGAATGGTGCGTAGTGGAAACAGATACCGTAGTTTATAAAATATTGGTATATTTTTGTAAATCTTCCTAGTCACATCATGCACATGATTGTGCCACGTCAGATGTTCATCTATCACTAATCCTAAAAATTTTGTTTGGCTAACTTTTTCTAGAGAAACTCCATTAAAAAGCAACTTTCCGTCCTTACTAAGTGGCATGTTTTTGGCAGAGAAAATTATAAAATTGCTTTTAGCAAGATTTGGAATTAGTTCATTTGTGTGTAACCAGTAAGAAAGCCTGTTGAGAGTGTGATTAGCTTTTTGATATAAATCTTTTTCAGTCTTAGCCGCTATGAACACATTTGTGTCATCCGCGTATAAGACACATTCTTCCAGTATGTACGATGGGAGATCATTTATGAATACAATGAACAAGAAAGGCCCTAATATTTACCCCTGTGGGACACCTGTACTAATGGGTTTTTTATCAGAACTTCGTCCATTGATGCACACATACTGTTGCCAACTCGTAAGATAGCTTTCTATTAACTTGTTAGGAGTACCACGAATGTCATAGGCCTCTAGTTTTGACAGCAGTTTCTTGTGATTAATAACGTCGAATGCTTTTGTTAAGTCAGTAAATATGCCCATGCTGAGGAGCTTATTTTCAATATTTTGCCTTATTTTTTCCGTTAAGGTCAGCAAGGCTAGTTCAGTACTCTTCGCTTTCAGGTAACCATATTGTGCGCTTGATAAAAGTTTGTTGTTTTCAAAATAAAATGTGATTCGCTTAAGAAGTAGTTTCTCTATTACCTTAGATAGAGGTGAAAGCAAAGTAATGGGCCGATAATTTTCGACGAGTAGTTTGTTGTTCTTTTTAAATACCGGTATTACTTTGCCGACTTTCAAAGCTGTTGGAAAGACACCAGATGAAAACGCTGTGTTTGTTATATCGGCTAAGGGTTCCGAAATAGAATTCACTGATTGTTTCAACAGGGCTACAGGTAAGTCATCATGCCCTACAGAATTTGTGTCGTTCAACGATAGCACAGCACTACGGACCTCAGTAGGATCAGTAGGTGCGAGATAAAAGGAGCTATTGTGATGTTTTATTATAGGTAAATCATCAGGCTGTTGAAAGTTCGCAGGCTGTTGTTTTGAGGTAAGCTCTGCAAGAACCTCAGCAAAGTAACTGTTAAATTTTCCTGCCAGCGCATATGGTTCCGTTATGACAGTGCATAAACCATTTCATCGTAAGAGGCATCCATGATTTCCACCAGCTGCACTATACCTCGCACTTCACTACACTTACACTCCTCATAGCCGCGATCACGAATGGATCAGATCAACAAGTCCGGTCCAGCTGCTGGTGCTCACTGATCGCGGTGATGATGACCTTGTTCAAGAACTGTCAAGAACCCCTTCTACGCGGCATACACACGGGTTCGTGAAACGTGCGTGCGTTCTCCGTCATGACGGACAAGTATAAGCATTACAACTGTAACTGTGACTGTTGCACGTGCAGTACGCCTACACGTGCCACTCGGCTGGGTATATATCTAGGGGAACGTTCCTGAATGAAGCTTAGTTGCAAGTAACGCCTGTCCTGTGCATCTGTGTTCCTTCTTTGTCCTGTTAGGATTCGCGCTATCCAGTAAGGAAGAATATAAGCACTATATATCGGCTTACCGCGTCCGGTGTTCGTAACACCCATGTTGCTGTTGCCATCGTTACGCAACTGTAAACAACTGCCCTATCGAAAAATCTCATATGACACGTATGACACATATTCATTAATCTCGCATGATCATACGAGAACACATATGATTCATATGTGTTCATACGAGATTATTGGATACAAGGCATATGTGTCATATGAGAATTTTCGTTAGGGTGGTTATATAACAGATGTGCGACTGTTCAACATATGAGTGGGCGTATAGGGAACCAGCGCTGGAGTTTGGATGGATGGATGGATGCTATGAGCGTCCCCTTTAAAACGGGGCGGTGACATGTCTGCCACCAGGCTCGAAGGGGAAAAAAAAAAAAAAAAAAAGGCTTCCTTGTTTCATGTTGGCCTAATACCTTATCTACATTGATTAAATCTATGTTATTATACCAAAAATATAAATTCACGGTCCATCTCTCTGCCTCTTAAGGCAGAATGACCTTATTTTTCCCCCATTATTTATTTTTGTTCTTTATCTCTACTTTTCTGCCACCAATACTCTAACCGTCTCTTACTTATTTCTATCGCGGACGTGTTCAGATTTCCATTGTTGTCCCTAAAACCCAAGGCTTCATGTAGACTCGTGCCCACACGTATACCTGGGTGAATATCGCCACATTCAATCAGTACATGTTCCATCGTTTCCTTAGTTCCCCCGCAGCATGTACATTGTTCTTCTTCGTTACTAAATCTCGCTTTATAACTACGCGTTCTAAGGCAGCCCGACCTTGCTTCAAACAGTAAAGCGCTTCCCCTTGAATTATCATAAAACCTTTCCCTCCTTATTTCGTTTTTTCCTTTTCGGTAGTTACTCAGAGCCGGCTTCTTTTCCATCGCTGTCATCCAATAAGTCCTCTCCGCCTCTCTGACCTTCCGCTTAATGCTCCTTGTTGCCATATCGCCCGCACTGCCAGCCGTATATTTACTGGTGAGCCTCCTAGTTCTTTTTCTCCACTGCGTGTCAACGCTTTTTCTATACAAATACCTGAAAACCTTCTCTGCCCATCTACTCTCCTTCATTTTCCTCAGCCTCTCTTCGAATCTCATTTTGCTCTGCGCTTCCCTCACTTCAAAGCCTGTCCATCCCATATCACCCTTTACCGCCTCATTTGTCGTCTTCCCGTGAGCGCCCAACGCGAGGCGGCCCACCGTCCTTTGATTTACATCCATTCCTGATTGCACCTCTGACTTCATGCACACCACTGAGTTCCCAAATGTAAGCCCCGGAACCATCACACCCTTCCACAGCCCTCGAAGCACCTCGTACCTATTGTATCCCCATAAAGCTCTGTGCTTCATAATTGCAGCATTCCTCTTTCCCTTTGCTACCGATGCTTTCTCTTGTACCTCCATATATCTATCCCCCTCATTTACCCATACTCCGAGGTACTTGTACTCGCTTACCCTCGGTATTTTTTGGCCCTGTATTAATACCGTATGGTCTCCGTGATCATTGAATACCATCAATCCACATTTTGTTGCACTAAATCCTAGTCCTAGAGCCTCACACTCCCTTCCGCATATATCTGCCAGTCGCTGTATATCATCTTGACTGTCCGCAAATAAGACAATATCATCAGCATAAAATAGACCTGGAAGCTTCTGCTCAACCATCGCTCCGACCTGTTTGTGTGACAAATTAAATCCAATGTTGCTACCTTCTAGCGCTTTTTCCATCCTCGCCATGTACAGCATGAATAACAGCGGGGACAAAGGGCATCCCTGTCTCAGCCCCTTGCTAATTTCAACGCTGTCCTTGCTACTTATTCCTTCCCATTCTATACAAACTGTATTTCCTCGGTATATTTCCCTCAAAAGCTGTACACAGTCGTCACCTATGCCCACTTCCTTCAATATATCCCACAAAATTTCCTGATTAACGTTGTCATACGCCCCGGTGATATCTAGATAAGCTACGTATAAGGGCCTGTTTTCTATTTTAGATATATCTATACACTGGGTAAGAACAAACAGATTATCGTCTAACCGCCTGTCGATTCGAAATCCATTCTGAAGTTCTCCCAAAATATCATTTTGTTCTACCCACGCTTCTATTTTTAATTTTACTGCCTGCATCGCCAACCTGTATAGCACCGATGTAATTGTTAGCGGTCTATACGAGCGAATGTTATCCTTTTCTCCCTTGCCTTTATAGATTAAGTTCATTCTACTTTTTCTCCAACTGTCTGGTATTTCCCTCTCCTGTAAGCACTTTTCTACGGCTTTCAGCAGTGCTTCTTTAGTGTTATGTCCGAGTTCGTTAATGAGGCTGACGGGAACCCCATCTAATCCCGGAGTAGTGCGCTTAGGAATTTTTCCTTCGGCCTTCTTCCAATTGAAATTCTCTAGTACTACCTCTTCGTCGGTTGCTCTCCTTTGCGTACTTTTACTCACCGGGGGAATCCCCTGGGGGACCTTTTTAAACGAATCGGCTGTTATCTTTCGGATGTAACCTAGCGCTTCATATCCTTCCAATTTATTTCCTCCTTCATCTACTATATGTTGTTGCATTGTGACAGACTTCCTACCCAGCGCTTTTAGGTGGCTCCAAAATATCCTAGGCGCGGCCTTCTTCTTTTCGCGAATCTCTGTCATCCAGCGTTCACTTTCACCTTTAATTTTTGCCTCGACTAATTTCTGCACAATGGATTTTTGCTCTAAATATATTTCCCATATTTGGTTGACTTCGTCCTGTGGCCGCTTCTCCTTTTTTGCCTTTCTGTGCTCCCGTGATGCCTGACGTCGCATCTCGATCGCTTCCCGGATTTCTTTGTTCCACCAACTTTTTGGCTTTTTCTTTCCTTTCCAACAAATAGTTTTCTTCTCTATTTCCATTTCTTTCGTGATTACATGTAGCAGCTCACTGTACTTCCAGTCTTTGCCTGGTAGTTCGTCTACTTTTTCCTCGACTCTTGCGGCTATATTTGTTATTTGTTTGTCATTTAGATACGAGCTGCCAAACTTTGATTCTATGTTCTTATTTTCAGTTTTATATCCCATTTGTAATATTATGCGTTTATGATCACTACCTAAGCTGTTAATGCCTTCTTCGTCTATTCTCATCTCTCTAAGTTTGTCATATATTCCTTCTGTCATGAGACAGTAATCAATGCTCGATTGCCTGTTTCTGACTTCCCACGTGATCTGCCCCTCACACTTAGGCCCCACGTTAACTATCTCAAGACTATGTTGCTCGCAGAGATCTAGCAATAACTTGCCATTGGTGTCTGAATATCCGTCAAGGTCATGAATGTGAGCGTTCATGTCCCCTAGAAGGATTATCTCGGCATCATGACCAAATTCTTTAATATCGGTGCTTATGCATTTCACTATCTCCAGATTCTTTTCTCTGCAGTTATTGCCTGTCCACAAGTAAGCTACACCTAGCCACGTTTTCTTTCCACCTACTGTGCCCGAAACCCACATGTGCTCTGAACACGTTTGTTTCACTCTCTCCCATTTTGTTCTGCTATGAATT
Organism: Rhipicephalus sanguineus; assembly: GCF_013339695.2. NCBI lineage: Eukaryota > Metazoa > Arthropoda > Arachnida > Ixodida > Ixodidae > Rhipicephalus > Rhipicephalus sanguineus. The sequence continues at coordinate 146,459,931 of NC_051176.1, forward strand.
AGCATTCCAACCCCCCCACCGCTCCTTTCTGATGTGATCCTGTTACATCCTTCCCAAACATAATTTTCAATATGTGGTGGCTCTTCCAAGTCTCTAAGGTGTGTTTCTGTAACCGCATAAACACCTATCTGTTCCTTGTTTAACTGTCCCTCAATCTCTAACCATTTTGCCTTTTTTCTGCCACCCTGCATGTTAATGTAACTAATTGCAACACGCGCCTTCTCCCTTCTTTTACCTTTTCTCTGTTTTTTCGCTATACTACCTGTCAAAGAGTCCCCCTGGTTGTTTTCCTCATTACAAGCTACCATGGGCACCGAAGGGCCCGCGTGCCCCCCAAAAAAGCTACTGCGCGTCCTGCAAGACGCCAACCCACCTCATGGCCAAGCCTCCTATCGAAGTGTATTCCGTCTCTTCGAAAACCACCCCACCTGTGCACCTCTCTGTTTATTTCCACTACCTCGATGCCTTTCTCTCTACTCATCTGCCATATCTGTTTGTTTGCGTCGACAACCGCTCTTTGCAGGTTGCCGTCACGCACCGGTACCTCCGGTATTGTGCATACCACTATCTGCACCTGAGGGGAAATGGCGCGCATGTCATCGACCCCTTTCGCCAATGTGGTCGCTAGTTCGGCTGATTCGTTACTCAAGACGTCGTTTAGACCTCCCGCGATTATCACGAGGTTACGTCCATTAGACTTAGCTGCGAGTTTTGCGTTAGCTTGTCTCATCACTGATCCCAGCCTATGGCCCGGGAACTTTCCTATTAAAACTCGTTTGTCGCCTCTCACCCTTTCCTTGACTGCTTCTGCGCATGTAGCTAAATTCGAGTCCCCGGCGATTATCACGTGATCCGACTTTTCTGGTGGACTCTCCCGCACCTGGCCACTGCACCTGTTACTAGCGCGTGCTACTGCTGTTGTTTTGTCCCCTCCCGTTCCCAAGACTACTTCGCGGAAGGTGGGTCCTGTGTCCCTTGCACCTGTCTTTTCCAAACCTGTTTCCCCCTTCGCGCCTACCACTGTGGGGGTCGATGCCCCATTTTTCCCGCTGTCGCCTGCTTCCCTGTTCCCCGTGGCTACATTTGCTGGCATGGCTACCTTTGCCAATCCCTCCTCGGCTGACTTAAGCCTTTCCGCCATAGCCATCGTTTTTTTCCCGCTCTGTCGCTACCGCTTTCTCCAGCTCGGAGATTCTCACCTTGAGCTCATTCTGGGCGGCCATCATTATTTCCATCTTCGCCTCTAACTCGCATTGCTTACACTTGGCGTCAGCTCTCTCTGTCGTCTCATCCTCACAAACCTCTATTTTCCGCCCCATTCCGCATCCTGAACACTTTACGGTCTTTTTGACCATGGCTATAGAGCATTCACGCGGCAGATTAGATACACTTAAAGCCAAATGATATCACAAAACTCCGCAAGTATGTTACACTTCAAAGCACCTGTGCACCTTTCAGCCACGTGGTGGCAAAAAAACAAATATTAAAAAAAAAAAAAAAAAACACCCGAAGCGACTGTCACACCACTTTGTACCAACAGCACAAAGTTGTAAGCTCTATTAAGCTGCAATCTAGTGGCTTAACTAAAGAAACAAGCTCGAATCATGCAAAAAAAAAAGCACTTATCTGACGCTGTCATTCCGGAGCCCACGAAAAACACGTCCGTCCTCTAGCAGCACCACTACACCACTACACCACTTCCGCGGTGTGGGCAGTGCCGCCCTGGCGGTCAAAGCGCGCATACTCCAGCCGCTCCCGCCGACGAGAGGCGACTGGTTGAGGCGATGCGGGCGCTTATCGCCGAAACAAAACTAAAGGTTGCTGGCGGTACTGTTGCGCATTCAAGTGCCATAATACGTAGAAATGCAGGAAGGACGTTTTCTTCTATGCTTTTGCTTCTAAAACATATGAACAGGAACGGATGCGGCGTTGCATCCCGGCAGTCAGGCGAGCACAGTATGTTCTGCTCTTGCTCTCCTGTCTCTTGGCGTCGGAATTGCGCGTGTATGCTAGATTTATTCGATAGTGAGGGCCACCAGTGGAAACCGGGGCCAACGAGCAGAATTTAATCGGTGTTTTGTCGTAAATAAAACATACATATTATGCAGCGTGCGGCATATGCAACAATCTTTTCATCTGACCACCACCAGGCTCCTTCTGATGCCACCGCGTGCAGTGAATATGATACGATAGGCAGGTAGTCTACATTATTTGCAAACAGTTACGCAGAAGGAAAGCTGTCCGTCTAAGAGATGCGTACAGGGGTACGTGCACCGAAACCGCTGAAATGTTATGAGAAATACGCACGCGATGGATGCCTCCGCTGAACTTCACTTGTGCTGCAGACAGAGTTGTCACGAACAAAGCAGCGGACTACTCGAAGCTTAGCTTTCTGGAGTCAGCCGATGCAGTAAAGCTTCTTTGTGCATTGGCTGCCGTGGCGAAGTGACATCGCAATTAATGCATCGCCAGAAAATGGTCAAATGTCTTGGATTTTTACTCGCCGTTTAATACCGCCTAACGTACTGTGTTAGTTTTTTTGCTTGCCTGTGTCTGCTTAGAATAAACGTGTTTGATCAACATCGACAATTACTGGCGTTTTACGTGCCAAACAAGGTATGATTATGAGAAACGCCGTAGTGTGGGAATCAGGATTAATTTTGACCGCTTGGGTTTCTTTAATGTGCTCATAAATCTCAGTATGCGGGTGTTCTTTGTATTTCAACCCCATCGAAATGCGGCCACCGTGGCCGGGAATCTATCCGCGCACTCGAGCATAACAGCGCGACACCATAGATGCTATGCTAGCACGGTGGTTTGCTTGATCAACGTCCGCGTGCATACATACCGCGGGCTGGGCATACATATACCACGGCAGAAAAACGTTGACGCACCTGCCCCTTGCCTCTTACATTTTTTGTTACTGCAGTACTGGGCAGTTGGTATCGACGCAGCACGTACTTATTAATGGAGGCTTGTGACCCTGCACTAGCTTGACACAAATCCCAGGACGCAACCAGAAAATGTTGACGACGAAGTCGCCACCACGGCACACCACTGTCTCTTCGACGCCGTATGCACAGGCGTAGCCTGCTTTGGAGGGCTTCTCTCCGTTTCCCAGTGCTTTCCTGAGAAAGTAACATTCAGACAAAGTAATTTTTTTCTAAACCGTGCACAGAGCAGTATTACTGACGCAATGGCTGCTCGAGCCAAAATGAAGCACTGGGACGGCGCACGCGCGTGCGCTCACCGCGGTTAGCCGCGGTATAGTGCGGCCGGTCGTCTGAGCGCGAGCGGCATGGCCTCCGAGATTAGCCGGCGGCGCGGAGGCCATGCGAGCGGCTGAGTTATGTCGCGACTCCCCGCCAGGCGCCCTTTTTTGGCGCGCCATCTATCCAGCGCGGGTCTCCCATACCACTTCCATATTTCTCTAACGTCATTCCGTAACGTTTCGTTCAATGTGAAAAATTATGTCACAGTCACCATCCCCCGCATGCTTCGCATAACATTGGTTCCAACTTCCCACGGTACGTGGGATCTGCCAATTTTTTATTTAGTTATTAAATGCGAAGTACTTCTTAGCGAACCAAATGCACTCTATCTATCTATCTATCTATCTATCTATCTATCTATCTATCTATCTATCTATCTATCTATCTATCTATCTATCTATCTATCTATCTATCTATCTATCTATCTATCTATCTATCTATCTATCTATCTATCTATCTATCTATCTATCTATCTACGTCTGGGCGCTCTCGTGGTCGTCTTGACACATACAAAAATTTGCATGGGAGGGCATTAGTGTATGACGAACACAATGAACAGGTCATTACATGAATAGCGCGAGATACTTGTCGTGTACGTCATGAAACCCTTTCCTTCAGGCACGTGTGGCACATACCAGTATACCACGACCCATGGAATGCGGGTATGAGCCACAGGTGATTCGCAGTTTGTATCAACCCAGGAACGGCGATAACAGACTTTCACAAAGCGTTACGCGATCGTGTTATGGAGCTTGTGTAGCAGAAAATGCGGGGCAGGCGTCGGCAACGTTGTCGGTGAGGGACATATCAGAGGGACAGAAAGATTGAAAATCCGCACGGTTAGAGCCGCAATCGAACCCAGGCATTCTGCGTGGCAGTCAAGTATTCATCGACAGAGCTACGCCAGTGCTTGAAACTCCTTACGAAAAAAAAAAAAGCAAACTAGAATGACGTCATATGGCGGCAACGTCAACTGCGGTTGCAGTGTTCGCCATCGGCGCTTGTAACCATGTAATAAAAATTACATATCAACTCCTGTGACTCGCCAAGCTATGGTCAACCATTGCTCAACCCGGAGGAATACGGCAAAAACAGCTTCTTATGATGTGCACATAATAATTGTTGGGGTTTAACGTCCCAAAACCACGATATGATTATGAGGGACACCGTAGCGAAGGGCTCCGGAAATTTCGACCACCTGGTGTTCTTTGACGTGCACCTAAATCTAAGTGCACTGGCCTCAAGAATTTTCGCCTAGATCGAAATCTTATGTGCATGACATCGCACCGTAGCGTGCAGTTCATGTCGATAAAACTGACATCTGTGCTCTAAGGTGAGTACCGACGTCACTTCGCACCATGGGATACCCTGTGGGCGTCAGTGTAGTCGACGTGCCTGGCAGGTCCACGATCAATCACGCAGCCAGGGGAGTGGTGGTGGTGGCGGTGGGGGGGGGGGGGGGCTCTAGGAGCACCCCCTACCCCTACAATGTTGCTTCCTCAAATAGGTACTTTCCTCAAAATAGGTGCTTTCCTCAATTTCAATTAGGCAAAGCCTTCAGCAAGGCTACCCCACCCCCACCGCCCCGAAAAAAATTCCTGGCTACGGGCCTGCCCATGACATATAACTATACCGAAAATGCAATACGAAGTCGGTCCAACTCACAACGCTTGATTCAGAGCTATGAAAATTTCGGTATAGGCCACTAATGGCCTACTGCTTCGCGTGACATCGACTCCCAGAATGAGTGGGATCTACCGATTTTTTTTTTTTTTGCTTTTAGCTTAGCGTTGAGAATTGTATCGATGTCTTAGTGTAAATTGAGTGATATGCAGACTGTGGGCTTACAGGCACGTTGACTACACTGGCACCTAAAGGGTAGCTTATGGTGCGAGGTAACGTCACCACTTACGTTAGAGCAAAGACGTCAGTCTTGTGGAAACGAATTGCACGCTATAGTGTTGTGATGATGTGCATGTCATAATTAGCGATCGTTAGCGTATGGGATCCTCCGGGGTCGAGCAACGCTTGACTAACGCTTGCTGACTTAGAAGTACATATGTATTATGAAAGCCAGCACTGCAACCACAATTGCCGTTGCTGTGACATCACGCCTGTATAGGGTTTTTTTCATAAGGAGTTTCAAGCACTTGCGCGGCTCTGCGGTAGAATCCTTGACTGCCACGCAGAAGGTCTGGGTTCGATTCCGGCTCGAAGCGTGATTCTTATTATTTGCGTCCATCGGAATTTTTCGCTCAGCGACAACGCCGCCGACGCTGGTACCGAATTTTCTTTGACACGGCATCCTTATAACGCCATCGCGTATGATTTGCAAGGTCTATTGTCGCCGTTTCTCGGTTGGCATAAACAGTGAATCAATCACCTGTGGCGCATACCCGCATACCACGGGCCGTGCTTTGCGGGTATGCACCATACCTGACTGTGAGAAAGGGTTTCATGACGTACGCGACAGGTATATATGCCATGTTATTCATGTCATGACCTGTCAGTCAGGTTAGTCATACACTGATACCCTCGTATGCCAATTTTGGTATATACCAAGTAAAGCAGGCGACCATGAGAGCGCCCAGACGTAAGCGGCTAGATAGATAGATAGAAACGGCCAAAGTGCATTTGGTTCGCTAAGAAATGCTTCTCATTTAAAACTGCGGCAGCTCCGCACTGCCAAGCCTGAAGGAAGTGCGGAGCTGGGTGGCTTTCTTTGCGTCTCTTTATTTTTCTCTTTCTTTCTTCATTTCCTTTCCTCTCTACTCCCCATTTTTTCTGTCTTTTTTGTCGCTGTCTGTTTCTATTTCTTTATTTCTCTGCATATATATTTCTTTCTCTTTCTCAATCTTTCTATCTTTCTTTCTCTCCCTATTTCTCGCTTCCTCTTTCTCTCTCTCTCTTTCTTTGATTCTCTCTTTTTTTCCCTCACCCTCGCATCTCTCCTCCTCACCCTCACTTTCCCACCCCATTGGGACACAATACTGTGCAAGGCTATATTTTGCTCCGCTAGCGTGCCTGGATGTCCGAGTGGTTACGGCGCTCGCCTTCGAATGGTGGGTACGCGGGTTCGAATTCCGCCTCGTCAAGCAATTCTTTTCGCCAGGAAATTTTCTCTTTCTATCTTTTTCTCTCTCTCTGTACTCGTTCTCTCGCCCATCCGAGTTATTGCATGCCACGAAGGGCAAATCGGCGCAGCGGGAGAGCGCGCGCCGGGCGCACATGTTCGGGGAGCGAAGAAGAAGAGGATGAAAAGAGCGCGCGCCGGCCGAGTTATCGCGTTGCACGCGCTAGAAAGGTAGAGACCATTCATGACGATGATAGTTTATGCGAACATGTAACGAGGTAACGGAAAGCATAACAGATCCGCTGTCAAAAATTACGGCAGATCCCACGCATTGTGGGAATCGATTTCACGCGAACCAGTCAGGGAGTAGCAGCCTATGCCGAATATTTATTCTTTTTTTGCTTTGGGCCAAGCTTTACAACATAGATCAATGTCTTTCTGTAAATTGAGTAGTTGCGGATATATCGAGGGCTTACCAGGCACGTCGACTACACAGGCGGCTTATGGTCAGACGTAACGTCGGCCCTCACGTTTGAGCATAGTCAGTTTTATCGAAACAAAGTGCACGCTGCGGTGCGAGGATGTGCATATTACCACGCGCGTTCATTGCTTTATTTTGATGTATTCGGGTTTCAGCCACGAAAACTGTTTGCAACGATCGGCGCAGATTGCGCCGCAATGTTTGAGAAGCTTCGCGATTGTTTGAGGTCATTCTGTTAAGATTATGCGCAGGATGCGAATAGTCAAGTTTATTCGAGAGCTTACGCTGGGAGGTTCGATGACTGATGTATAAGGACAACGCGTTCCACCATTGATCAGATTTCTCGACGGCCGCCGACTGTACTCACCGCTATCAGTGTACAGCGTGAAATGCTTGTACCTTGACTTTTCATTTTCCGGGCACAAGTTCGCCCATTAAAGAGTTGCGTATTTCCCAGTCATGCTGCAGCCTTCTTCACCGTCACAACCACGTGACATCTGGTCGAGGTGTTGGTTCCTTCATGTTCCGGACGCCTCCCTATCGAAAATATTGAAGACATCGAAGGCGTCATCGAGGGCGATCAGCATTTGCTGCTAGACCGTGGCATTTGCGTCGCGAGAGGCATTTATCGGTTGCGTGAAAGAAAAAGAAGCGTGATACTAACGAACCGAAACAGCTCTCATACAATCAGCGGATTACCAGCACTTACAGTTCCCATGGAACACCACCAAATGTCTTTCACGTCAATGCGAGGTGACTCTCACAAGCTTTCGCTGTAGAGTTCCCCGTTTAAATTATTACCTGCATAAATCTGGCTTTTCCTTAACAAATCTATGTGCAGTTTGCAATGAACCAGAAACAATAGATCACTTTTTTCTATCATGCCGCCGTTTCGCCTCACTCCGTAGAATGTTTCTGGAAATGCCGACTGGTAGGGTGGGCTTACAATTTACTACTTCTAGCCTGTTGTCGTTTGGAGCGAATCAGTTTGGGGCAAGCCGCAGTGCAATTATAACTGCGCTACACAAGTTCCTTCAAGCAACAGGCAGAGTACGCTGCTAGTGATACCGACCTCGGAAACCAACTTTTTTTCCTTTTTTATTATTATATATATATATTTTTTAATCGTTATCCTACGGCTTTGTTAACTTCTTAACTCTTTCCTTTTTTTTATTTACATCGCGTTTCGTGCTTATTCTTTTTGAAGTTTCATATATAATTGTCAGTGTGGCCAATCCCCCTCGTGGGTATGAGCCAGTCTCCTTAGGGCAAACAAACAAACAAACAAACAAACAAACAAACAAACAAACAAACAAACTTCAGCGTGGCCTATCCCCCTAAGTGGGTTGCGCCAAGTGTCTGAGGAACAACAACAACAACAACAACCAAGAATACAGACATCTGAGCAGGGGCACGACGATTGCATACATCGAAGAAATCATGGCCGGCAGCGATGCGTTTGCATTTTCAGATTCTGACGAAGCTACAACGACGACCCCAACACCTTAACCATCCTTTGACGTCAACCCAAGTCTCCCCGTTCGCCGACAGCAACAGCTCCGACGCCTTGTGCAGCAATACAAGGACATGCTTCTCGTCGTCATCAAGGGTTCGGCAAACGCCACTAGCTAAGCACCGCATCATAACGGAAGAAAATGCTCGACCTCTCCGTCAGAGTCCCTACCGGCTTTCGACGCGAGAACGAGAAGCTATAAAGTGACAAGTCGACGAAATGCTGCAGGATGACATAATACAGCCTTCGAAGAGTCCGTGGGCATTACCAGTAGTCTTGGTGAAGGAGGACGGCACTCCGCGTGTCTGTGTCGATTACCGTCGCCTGATTAAGATCACGAAGAAGGATGCGTATATCCCCTCCCACGGATAGACGATGCCTTGGATCGACTCTGTAACGCAAAGTGCTTTTCTTCGATGGACCCCAAGACGGGCGAGAGACCGCGAGTAGACGGCCTTTATAACACCGGACGGCCTGTTTGAGTTCAAGGTCACGCCATTTGGTCTTTGCTCGGCGCCTGCGACGTTCCAGCGCGTTATCGACACAGTGCTGGCCGGATTAAAGTGGCAGACTTGTCTACCTGGATAACGCCGTCGTCTTCGCTTCCAGCTTTGACGAGCACCTCCGACGCATTCCCCTAAGACGACTCCGAGGCGAAAGCCAGGTACTTTTTCTTCTCGACCGATTGTATTGCTGTGCGCAAAATGACGTCGCTTAGCTAGCCTCAGAAAGCCAACCTCCTCCGACACTCCCTTCACTCTCTCCGAGGCCTCGTTGTGCTGAAGCAAGGACACTCTCGCAGTAATTCCTTTGCGCATGCGCCGGGTTGTCTGGAAGATGAAGGTCCGCTTCTTCAACGTGATATCACAAACTTTGTTTTCCGCTTACAGCGAAGCTGTATATGGCTAGGACGTTCCGTTTGTACGCCGGAAACTTCCTAGTGCCGTATAGGGAGCAGCGTAAAAAAATTACAGGGTCCCTTATGCATTCGCCTAAGACGACTCGAAGGCGAAAGCCATCTCTTTCTTTTCACTCGATGTATTGATCCTCCCCCTCCCACATCTGAAAGCTTTCTGTACCAAACGTGGTTGTGCACCGCCTCCAGGATCGGAGGCATTGCAAGCTCAGTTTCTGCTCATCACCCGATTTTGCACTGCCTCCATGATCGGCGCACCGATCACGGAGGCACTGCAGAGCGACTATGTCATGTGATGACGCCATCATGTGACGTCACAGTGTGTGACGTCATGATAACGTCCGAAGTTTTGGCGATATATGACGTCATGATGACGTCATCACGTGATAATTGTTTGCGTCGCTCGTGTTGACGCCACCGACGGTCAATTTTCGCGTTCGATAGGGCATCTAAGGCTGTCGCATTAATAATGCATATTGAACGTTAACAACCTGGCCTTAGATACCAAAATGGCCTCCACCATGTCACCCCTCTCCCGTGCGCTAAACAGCTTCGCTGGTCATCGACCTCACAGCGTGGAATGGCTCCTCAGGGGTTTTCTCGTTATTGCGGTAGCAATTGTATGGACACACTCGACGGATTTTTGCTAGGGGTGTGCGAATATCAAATTTTTCGAATACGAATCGAATACGAATATCCACCTTCGAATAGCGAATCGAATATCGAATATCAAAGGAAAAATGCCTCCACAGTAACAATATTTTATTTAAAGTGTAGCTATTTGAAAAAAAAAAAACATTAACAGCCTGACTGGCAACACAACATACACTGCTATCTCGAGAACACAATGTCCAGGCTAGCACAATGCACATCACAACACAAGCAAATATCACGGCACAATGAAAGTAACGACTAGATGTTATCATGAAGAAATATGAGTTGCTCCACATGATCAGGCAGCAGGCGCTCCCTTGTAACAGAGACACCCCCCCCCCTCCCTGCCACTGAAAAGGCACGCTCGCTTGGAACAGAAGTGGCTGGTATAGGGAGTTACATGGGGCAAAGCTTTGCCAGACTGGGGTATCTGAAGGTACCTACAGCCCGCCACCAGTCACGTGGGTCACTGTCTTTCTTCAGAAGTGGTCCCGCATAGTGAACGAGTGGTAGTGCTGAAGGTTACGGCCGCATAATATTGAAAATGTACGGTTACATGATCGCCAACAGCACTGCACGTCGGAGATGCACCAGCAATAAATCATACGTATTGGGGCGCTCGTCGCACGCAGATATCGTGCCTCCGTGTAATAATAATAATATCTCGGGTTTAACGTCCCAAAATCACGATATGATTATGAGAGACGCCGTAGTGGAGGGCTCCGGAAATTTCGACCACATGGGGTTCTTTAACGTGCACCTAAAGCTAAGTACACGGGCCTCAAACATTTTTGCCTCCACCGAAAATGCAGCCGCCGCGGCCGGGATTCGATCCCGCAACCTTCGGGTCAGCAGCCGAGCGCCATAACCACTAGACCACCGTGGCGGGGCTGCCTTCGTGTACTTACGATATTTATCGCTCCTCTCGGCAACGTTTTTAGCGATACGAACGCAGCAGAAATGTGGAAGACGAGTTATTTTACGCATGATAATCGAATCGCATATTCGAATTTTTCGATTATTCGAAGTGATCGAATATTCGAAACTTTTCGAATACACGATTTTCGAATCGAATACGAATATTTCGATTGTAATATTCGACGAATATTCGAAACTTTCGAATATTCGCACACCCCTAATTTTTGCCGTTGCCGTCACTTTTCCTTATAAAGTACAAATTGATAACATCACCCCGCGCATCGTATATTCTCAACGAGTAAAAGCTCGTGAACGCTGGCGACGAACGCGGCTGGAGCGCAGATGAAATGAGCCGGCCGTCTGCGTCGCGCGCGGTGCGCGTGCGATAACATGAACCCGCGTGCGAGGCCTGCCATGAACTTCTCATCAAACAGGAAGGAGACGCCCCGCCCGTCTTTCGTAAAGAGCATAAAGGGACGCCAGGAGAGGGCAAGGGGGGGGGGGATGCGTCGCTCGAAGGGCGCAGTCGCTGACGCGCGCGCTTTCTCGAGGCATCAGGAAACGGCTTGTAAACTTGCTGTGCCCTCAACGCTTGCTTCGCGTTTGGAGAACTGACAACACGAAAAAACCCGCATTTCCCCGAAGGGGAGTATGAGGAAGTGCGAAGCACGGGGTGATGCTATGAGGGGGCGCGCGCGACTAAACTGCAGAGCCGAGCGAAGGAGACGGCAGCGAGAGAGCACGCGCCAGCCGACCCACGGAGGTCTGGCCGTTTTTAAGTGCAAAGCACTTTTACTGATGATGATGATTAGGTGTAATTAATGATTTAAAGTGTTGTTGTCATGATGCATTTGTACACACACACACACACACACACACATTTACATATGAAGTATTATTTATTTATTTTACACTTCACGCTTTTCGTATGATGCATTAATGCACCTCGCGAGTGCGTCACACACACACACACACATACACACACACATACACACACTACACACGTCACTACAGATCAGCACCTATTCGTGTTATCGTTGTAGCTCACGGTTAGTACCAGCGCTTTGTGATCCGAGAAATGGACGGTGAGCGGATCCGGCAAGACGGCGCGGACCGTACAATTCCTACTGAACGCCAAGTCTATGAAGCCACCGTTGATCGTGGTCGGAAACTCGAGAGACAGACACGTCATCGAGAAGCCGGCGCGGCGCGCGCAGCCACGGCGCGGAGGCGCCAGCTGCACAACGCGCCGTGACGTCACGGCGCGGAGAGCGGTGCGGAGCCGGCGCGGGGCGCGCGCAGCCACGGAGCGGAGGGCGGAGCGCGCGCAGTCACGTGGGGCGTGACGTCGCTGCGCCGTTGCTACCGACGCTCCTCTCCGCTCCTCGCGCCGTTGCTAGGGGAGAGGAGGAGCAGCGCGGATGCCGGCGGAGTTTTCGAGGTCGCTTAAGAAGTGCATTCGCACTTAAAACCCTTTCGGACCCTGGAGCGGCCGTATTCCCTTAAACCAGCGCTTTGTTGAGTTACACGAGATCAGATTCCAAAGAGTTAGCTGCTAGCCTTACATCGTATAGCAATAGAATTTGTTGGTATCGCATTCATTGCTTCGCCCTTAAGCGAAATCGCGCGATAACAGTGGGCTTTCGGACGCCAGGGCCGTCAGCTACGGGCCCGCTACTGAAAGCTGCGCACATGAAAATAGAATAGCGGCTGCTCCGACCAGTATGCTTTTAATAACGATATGACATTTAACAAAAAAGCAAGCAAGAAATTTGAATTGGAACCCCAGCACTCCAGCAGCGTTTCTGGAACAGACGACGTCCGCCGATGAATCGCCGCGCGCTTTCTCGCTAACGATTAGCCTTGACGTCACGAGCCTCTGCGGAGAGCGCGTTTTGCCGTCGAGCCGACTTTCACAGCAGAAGCTGCGTCGGCACCGTGCATGGCATCGTGGCTTAGTCGGGACGCACGCGCGAGGGCTGTTTATTCGGTGGAATAATTCTTGGTCCGTGGTTGCGACTTTGGCGGCCCCCAGATCAAGCTGCACATGTTTTGACGCGCCGGCAGTGTGACTGCCGGTGATAGACGCCCCAAACCCGAGACTCTGGCGCAGTTTGGCGCAATTTCCGTCGATATTATCATTATGGAGCAGTGAATCCAATTTGGCGCAGTTGGCGCAGGAGTGGAACCACTGCGCTCAGGTGAGGACAGGCCCTGCTTCGATAGGAAACTCCAGCGGCTCCGTCTCACGTTGAGGCCGCCTCATAGGAAGGGGTGATCGCTACTCACCTGTCGGGCTTCAGCGTAAAGCACGACGACAGGCCGCCTCGCGCGCTCGACCACAGGTGCATAGCTCCTTCCAGAAAATGCGAGGCTCAACGCCCCTGTAGAAGCGCCGATCCCGGGGGGAAAGCTTTCTGACCGACAGGACCATGCACAATGGCGTCTGCCATGATGAATTCCAGGGCCAAACGTAACATTATATGAGGTCTTTTTTTCTCTATCTTTCTATCTCTTTTTTCTCTCTCTTTTTTTTGTTTCTTTCTTTCTCTCTACCATTTTCTCGTTGTCTCATTCATATAGCAACGCAATCATATGGTTCCCATAAATTATTGTTCTGCTAGCGTGCCTAGATAGCCGATTGGTTGCAACGCTCGCCTTCGGACCGTGGGTATCCGGGTTCGAGTCCCGCCTCGTCAAACAATTTTATTTTGTTTTAATTCTTATCTCCTCCTCTCCCCTTCTCACCATCCTCCTCCTTTCCTTCAACCGACGCGTTGCTAGGCGACTCAGGCGCGGTTTCTGCGAACGCTGGACGGGGGTTTGCCAAGCTTAAACAGCTCCGCTGTTAAAAAAAAAAGTGAAACGAACTCAAACAATAAAGTAGACTCTCGCAATACGGAGAGCACACCTTTTCGCAAAATAGAAAATAACATGAGCTCTAGTATAGCCATATGCAAGATCACAAGAAATTAAGTGCTGCTAGTTCTGTTTGAGGTAGCGGCATAACGGAAGGATTTAGGAGTTCCCTTTGAAACATTCTGCCCGTTGGTTGCAATGTATGCATGGGACTTGTAAATTGATATTGTCACGTAGCCAAGTACGATGCCGGGTTCTATCAGAAAACAAGGTTTATTAGAGCGAACTTGTGCTCCGCAACAGATTCAAAGCAAAAATGCGAGCGGCGAAGAAGAGCCACCAAAACGACGTGCGTAGGCGACCGTCGGCGGAAAAGGAATCCCGCGGCGTTATTAGAGAGTTTTAGCTTGAACGTATACTTCTTTACGTTACCGTGTTACCGGATTACGTTTACCGTGTTACCGGAGCTCGAGTTTTAGTAAAGTTTTTAGCTACCCAAACGTAAACCTTTACGTACGTACGTAAACGTTTGCGTTTGCGCAAACCACTAAATGGTGATAATAACTGCATTTAAACTACATTTAATTTAGATAATATTGAATTACCGCTGCGTCAAAATTATAAAAGAGGTTTTTAGCGTTTGCAGTATCCCGGTATACGCAAAGGGGTGTAGCAATACAATGTAGCAATACCGGGTCACCGGACGATGGTGTCGACATCTTGTGACGCTTCGTGCAACCACAGTCATGGACACGTTTGTTTTCGCTTAATGTTCTTGAAGGAAAAAAAAGTTATTAAAAAGGCAACTCATTCGTAATTATGCCGCTGCAAGGCATTTACACTGGAAGTAGAATGCCCGATGTTTCTGCAATAACAATTTTGTGCTTGCCTGGTTCACCCTGGCCCCGCTAGATGGCGCCACATATCCAGCCTGTCAGAGGCCTTAGGCCTCTCACGTTTACGGCTTCGGTATTCTAGGTCACTCTAGCCTCAGTAATCCGGCTGAAACAAGGTGATCTTAAGTGGCACTCGCACGTAGGCTTATTTTGACTCGGCGGCTGGAGTCTCCGCAAAGCGGATATCGCGAGTAGCCACGAACAAAGCTGGATTTGCGAGATGGGGCCGTAAACGTAAAGCCATCATGATGATGATCATCATCATCAGCCTGTCTACGCCCACTGCAGGGCAAAGGTAGCAAAGGCCTGTCCCATGTTCCGCCAATCAACCCGGTCCTGTGCTTTCTGCTGCCACGTTGTACCTACAAATTTCTTAATCTCATCCACCCACCTAATTTTCTGTCTCCCCCTCACGCGTTTGCCATCTCTTGGAATCCAGTCAGTTACCCTTAATGACCGCCGGTTATCCTGTCGACGTGCTACGTGCCCGGCCCATATCCATTTCTTCTTCTTGATTTCAACTATGATGTCCTTAACCCCCGTTTGTTCCCTGACCCACTCTGCTCTCTTCCTGTCTCTTAAGGTTACACCTATCATTTTCCTTTCCATCGCTCGCTGCGTCGTCCTCAATTTAAGTTGAACCCTCTTTGTAAGTCTCCAGGTTTCTGATCCGTAGGTAAGTACCGGTAAGATGCAGCTGTTATATACCTTCCTCTTGAGGGATAGTGGTAGATTAACATTCATGATTTGATAATGCTTGCCGAATGAGCTCAATCCCATCCTTATTCTTCTAGTTATTTCACTCTCATGGTTCGGCTCCGCGGTTACTACCTGCCCTAAGTAGACGTACTCCTTTACAACTTCCAGTGTCTCGCCACCTATCGCAAAGCGCTGTTCTCTGCCAACAGGCGAGTAGTTTACGTTCCGTAAAAGTTCGCGCATGCGCAGAGTCCATCCGGTATCCAGTAACACGGTACATGGGCGTAGGCAGAAATCTTTTTCGGGTGGGGGGGGGGCACCTCCTTGATCTGTAGTGGGGACGAGCAGGCAGATGTGGTCGATTGTCATTTTCTGCTCTATATGCTATGGCAAAAAAAAATTTCGGGGGTGGCACGGGCCCGGTGTGCCCTAACGTGGCTACGCCCCTGACACGGTAACGTAAAGAAGTATACGCACACGCTAAAACTCCCTATTCTTTCCGCACCATCGGATTACCCCGATAACTCCAGTCTGGTGGCGACAGGGCGAAACACTCTCCCTATCAAAATGAGACAGCTAGTGCGACATACAAAAGAGAAAGAAGGAAACACGCGCTTTGCTTCAGACATAGATAAGACGATCGGGCTAGGCCAGACGCTGGCCACAAAACAGCTAAGAGAACAAACGACGAGACATAGTTCGTGACAACATGACTATATATTTTCTGTCTCTGTGCGAACTAAAGCGTAAATGGTATCTGTAAAGGTTCAGTTCGCCGAGAGAGAAACAACTTTATTTATCCCATTTTAAGGGAAAAGGGCTGCGAGAAGAAGGCGAGGGATCCTACTCGCGGTAGGCCTCCTCTACCACCTCAGCCCACCTCAGGATAGCTTCCTGAAGTGCGGGGTTGTAGCTGCGCATGGCAGCCTCCCACAGCTCCTTACTACCTAAACGTTTACGAAGGCTCGGGGGAGGGGAGTGATATTTAGATTGCCACATAATGTGGTTTAGGTCCGCTTTCCTGACAGAACAAAACTTGCGGTCAGAATTAGGGTACATTCCCGGGTAAATTTTGTGGCGTAAGGCAGGGAAGGGAAAAGTGCGGGTTTACGCCATAGAACGTCGCGCCAGCGTGAGGACCGACGCAGTACAGGTGGGGTTTGGCGACGTAGGCGGCAATGCCCGCAAAACATTGCCCCTGTCAGGTTAAACTGTTGTGCGACTGTTTGTGGAAGTTTATTAGCCATGTCCGTACTATGTCCGTTTATCTAACGTTCATCGACTCTCCTGCCTCGCCGATGTATATTGGTGGTTAATGAACGACCTTTCCAGATAATAAAAGACATTAGTAGTTGTGTAGATAAAACTGGATTAATTTCGTGCACATCACTTGCAGTGTTCTTAATTTTAATGTTACGCGAATATCCTATCGCGAGCGTTACTGGGATCGATCGAGGCGATTACACTGGAGACTATTTACAATATAGTATATCTACAATAACTAGTCGTTGCAGCGCTGATCAGTTGGTTGGTTGGTTGGGTCCTAGAGGCGTGGCTCGATCCACCACGGGGGATCGGCCATGAATCGTGCGGCAGAAGAGTTTGTGAAAAAAAAAGAGAAAAATAAAATGCTAGAAAGATAATATGTAGACAAGCGAAAGTATTAGAGTGGTGAATTAGGGTTCTTTATTGAATGTTAGTAAGAAAAGAGTTAAATCTCTCTTGACTAATCTGTACAGAATTAAAAACTAAAAAATTCGGCGGATCGCACGTACCGTGGGAGTAGATATCATGCGAAGCATGCGGCGGGAAGGCGGCTGTGGAGAACACGCACGTTTCGCGAACCCGTGTGCATGTGTGGAAGGGGTTCTGACAGTTCTTGAAGAAGGTCATCATCACCGTGATGAGTGAGCGTCATCAGCTGGACAGGACTCGTTATCGGATCCGTTCGTAATCGCGGCGACGAGGGGTCTATGTGTAGGGAAGTATGAGGTATAGTACAGCTGTTGGAAATCTCTTACGAAGAAATGATCTATGATGCCTCTTGTCCTGGACGTGGGAACGAGGTCTTGTGATGCTCTGGCCACATCGAAAACGTATGTCATGTACTATAAGAATCAGGTGTTGTTGGGTGTTGTTAAATAAATGTTGAAGTCATCGGAAATGATGAGAGGCGTGGTCCTCTCTGGTGAGGTATAAGCCGTCGAGGCTGGTAGCCCTGGAATGTGCGACGTAGACCAACTTAAGTGGATGGCGCTTATCGTATTCGTTGACTACCTGGGCGTATGTGGCCCTTTGTGGGTTATGTATAGTTATTGCGTTTGCTTGCGCGAGGGGAACTGGGAGCGGGTTAAGCAAAACGAGCGGGAAAGGAGGAGCGTTAGCGTACTGTCTTACCGTATTTGCGCACCGTATTCCCCTAACTTGCTAAAAGACTCTATTCTCTCCTTGTACGTACTCGGGGTCTTCGGCTCGCAGCCGCTTCGCAGCCATTTGGGCTAACTGTTGCCTTCTTCCTTTTCAGTGGAAGTTGTGTGTAGTCGGATTTACCCAATTTCTGTGGCACATACCCGTTTATGATGATGACATTTTTCTTGTAGGCTGCACAGTGGTACATACCCGTTTGGTGGCGATAGTTTTATTCTTCGTTTATAGTGCACCAGTGGTGAGTAGTGGGATTTACCCGATTTCTGTGGCACATACCCGTTTATGATGATGATAGTTTTCTGATACGCCGCACAGTGGCACATTTGCGTACCGTATTTCCGCAACTTGCTAAAAGACTGTAATACTAGGGAACGGGAAATGCAACGGCGGCTGCGAGAAGACCCCGAAGTGGTGCAAAGCCTACGCCAACGACGACGTGCCAGTAGATCTATGAGAGGTGCGAACGCTTGGTTTCACCGCAAAGTTCTGTCTCTGGAGTTTGGACATCCGTGCCGTGTCCGTGACTGTCTGCGGTTTAACTCGAACCTCGCTGAGAATCAACGTAAAAACAAGCTATAGCATCACCTAGCTATAAGCCTAGCTACGACCTAGAAGCAACCTAGAAACAACCTGAATCACCTAGCTAAGGCCCAGAAACAACCTAGAAGCAACCAGATTAGTCTTCAAAATCGTCCAGTTTCGCTGTTTCAAGCCCTGCGCGGCTTAGTGCAAGCTTCGCCTGATTTTTTTTCCCTCCATCTTACATGTACCTCTCTTTAGCGGTCTTTTTTTAAGCGCACACCGAATGTAAAAATATTACGGACATGTTCGTTCGATGTGCCTTAGGATCATATCAATTCACATTTACACCAGGGGAGGGCACGGAGGGCAGCGCCTCCCCTCCTCCATCCTTCCGAAGTAACTATATATATATATATATATATATATATGTGTGTGTGTGTGTGTGTGTGTGTACACACACACACACACACACACACACACACACACACACACACACACACACACACACACACACACACACACACACACACACACACACACACACACACACATCTCTGGCGCCGCGACTAGCGCATTCACCCCAGCCGAAAGAGCCGACGAAGCTGTCATCCATACGGCTATCAGAACCGCATGCGATGTTCGTATAGCTCTTTCCCGCGGGTTCACGTTACGCGTACGCGAACAATGCCAGAAGAATGGGCCCCTGTGTTCTTTCCACTGGCACACCCAGCACGGCGTCGCAGGACCGCGTTTAGCTCGACACGCTGACCGTCGGCACCTATGGCTACCGGGCGTCAGGAGCCAGTCCCGCGGCCTTCTGAGAAATCGGTGAGCCTCTTCGGCAAAGCGCTTAGCCGCATCTGAGCGGTCATCCCGGGAGCTTCTCGCCCATAGACCGCAACCATGACACCTTGAATATCGCGGAAATAGCTCGTGGACCCGAGCCGTTGGAGCTTCTCTGCGCATTGCCGGTGAGTTCCTCCACGGTGTCCCTTGCATGTTGCGAAGTCGGAGCGGGATGCACGTCTCGTACAGCGCAGCTAGCCGATTTCAGACAAACTTGCCGTCTTTCAGGCAAAAGGCGGGCCGAAATAAAGCGCAACTGGCGCAAGTTGACATAGCCAGGCGCCGCCCTTGCACTCGAACGCTTTTCTGAACGTCTCCTAATCTTCCTCTATAGGTGCCGCTGGTGCGTCCGCATGTAGGTATTAGTACCCTGCGCTCAAGCTTCGAAGTGACTAGAAACAGCCTGCAGTGATGAGAATATCAAATTTCGCTGCATGTCTGTTACGCGTGCGCCGTGTTTTGCATTTGGAAAGCACGCTTACTGAACCTCAGCTTCGCTGCAAAGGACGAAAACTTCTGTCTTCACTGCGTATGTTTTAACTCGAGGCATTTAGCTTTGGGCTTTCCACTTCCTGATTCGTTGACAGTGCAATGGCCGTCGGTCAATAGGATATGTTGTAGTAATAAAAGCATTGCGAAAGCATGCTTCTGAGCGTAACGGATTTTGCAATTTAGTGGATCGAGCTGCGTTCGTTCTTCCTTGGCCTTTTCAGCTTTCGCTGTCAATGCGCTTGACTTTGCTAAAGTCTGTTTGCACTTCTGACACTGGGCGACCTGCCACGCGCACTGTTTATTTGTGGATCGCGGTGGGTCTTGCCCAGCGCCTCAAAAATAGAGGAGGCGCTGGTCTTGCCAGTTGAGTGACCAAAGTCTCACATTACATATACTGTATCATTATACTGCATCGCTTCGACTAAGCGACATGCCTCCCTATTGCCCTTACTTCCGCTCTCCTTCATATATACAGTACAAGGTTCTTTATACAGCACCAAATCAAGAGCTGTTTTCCGCAAAACTGGACCACACACTGCTGGGGAAAGGATGGTGGAGGTGATAACAATGATTAACTCTTTGACGCATCATTAGCTTTCTTTCTCGTCTCTCAAGCCACTTCAATGCACTTGCCTAAAACAACTCCATAAAGTATCATCATCATCATCATCAGCCTGTCTACGCCCACTGCAGGGCAAAGGCCTCTCCCATGTTCCGCAAATCAACCCGGTCCTGTGCTTTCTGCTGCCACGTTATACCTACAAACTTCTTAATCTCATCTACCCACCTAATTTTCTGTCTCCCACTCACGCGTTTGCCATTTCTTGGAATCCAGTCAGTTACCCTTAATGACCACCGGTTATCCTGCCGACCTACGTGCCCGGCCCATATCCATAAAACCCAGTAAGTAAATATGTCTCTTAATACGGCACCATATAAATGGCGGTTCCTCATGATTTTAAGCCTACAAAGCTGCATACTCCTTTCTGCAGTTCACAGCAATGAAATAATAATAATTTGAGTGGAACCCAAATAACCGAAGAAATAATGCAGAACTGGCCCTCGAAGCGGCGTTGAGACAAGATCTCGACGTCCCGTCGTAGGGGACCTGAGCCCAGGTCCTTAAAACCATAGCGTTTCCTACAATTACCTAGAGAGAACTCTGGCGCTGCGATCGTTCAGTCACCATGGGAATGATAGGTAGTACACGGATTTGTCTAATCTTCGAACTTACGGCTTCGCACGCTTTTGTGGCTTTGTTTATTGCTGTGTTTTGGCGTTCATTTCGGATAAAAGAATAGACCGTTGTTAACTTCGTGACCAAATTTGAATTGGTGAGCCTAAAAAGGTTAAAGCGGTGAAGTGGAACTGCTGACTTTTGCTGAACTTCGTTTTGCGACCAAGCGGATGCAGGTGACGCGGAGACAAATGGAGCCGAAAGAACGAAGTTTATACAAATCCGTGTGCTACCCATCATTCTCATGCTGGCTGAAGCGCCATGCGTTGCAGCTCCCATGGACACTAGCGCAAGAGTTTCCTCTAGTAAATATTGTAGCGTACTCTAGCTATGCTTAAAACCCCGCAGAACCTCTTCATTTATTTCCATCCATGGCACACACGAGGTTGCGAAAAGAGCGAAAATTCGTTTTGAGGCGTAGACTTGACAAACCGCTATCACATTGCGGAACCTGGTACGCAGCTCCATTTGCAGAAGTTAAGCCTCACTGCTCACTTGTTCAAGCGGCCCTGGGCGCACAAAACTTGCGAATATAAAGGTAAACTTTGTTTTTTGATGCGAAGATTTTTTGGCGAAACAGATTTCTTGGTGAGCTCGCCTGGGCCACGTGGCCTGGGCGAACGCTCTCCTCGGGCCGTCGAGCGTGCGCTCCGCCTCCGCTCGCCGCTGCCGCGTGGTGGCGCTGTGCGAGTAGACTACGAATTTTTTTGTCGAGCTTGGTTGCACACATGTCACCGCCCCGTTATAAAGGGTACGCTCATAGCATCCATCCATTCATCCATCCATCAAGTGGGAAAGCTCGGTCAATAGTGGGAAAAGTGGGGACACTCTGCCGTGGGGGGCAGGGAACTGGGCTCCCAATTTTCTTTTCTCCATAGTAGGATTGATTTAATCATAGTACACAAGGGATTACGCCAACTTAAAAAAGAAAAAAAAAACAGCCTTTTCTTTTTGTCGAGTTTGGTGGCACACATGTCACAGTCCCGTTATAAAGGGGACGCTCATAGCATCCATCCATCCATCCATCCATCCACGAGAAGCTGGCGCTGAACGGCCGCGCGTATAACGTAGCTCACGTGTTTGCATCAGAGTTTAATAGTATTCGTACTTGTCGCAGGTTTTCACAGGTACAGGGGGGATGGAAACAAACGCGAACGTATAGCGGCGCGCTGTGTTCATCACGCTCTGACCGTGGTGGTAATAAAAAGATGCTAGATGGTCTTTGACTGTATGATGGATGACTCCGTCTTTTCGCCAATCATCCAGGCTATAACCACTTGACAATAAACGCTAAACAGCAAAGAATGTAGATGCCGCATTTTAGCGTTCTTTCCATCCCCACTGTACGTATTCCGCAGGCAGTCTGTCAGGCCATGCTGCCGGTTCGCATTCGAGTTTGATAGTATTCGCGTTTTATTTTCAATTTCAGGCTACTGCAACCACGTCATTGGCATGGCTTACTATGTCATACTGTTGTGTTCCACTCTGCAAACGGAACGGAAAGAAATCACGATTGTCTTTTTTTTTAAATTTCCCTTTATTGATAAAAAAAAAAGACGACTGAAAGGCGAAAGCCACCTTCTTCTCTTTCTTCCGAGTCAATGTATTGAACACTGCCTCCCTCCGAGATATTTCTGCACCTAACGTGGTGTTCTTAGAGCCACAAGGATCGGAGGCACTGCAAGCATTCTGCACCTCAGCTGGTCATGCACTGCCTCCGTGATAGGCCCATTTTGACCAAGCGAAGATGTTGTGATATGGCGACGCCACGTTGTGACGTCACGATGATGTCCCAAAATTTTATGATCTGTCACGTCATATGATGACGTCATCACGTAATGATGATTTCTTGCATCACTCGTGTTGACGCCGCCGCCGACGATCTATCTACGACGTTGTATCTATCTAATCTCGTCGTGATGCTGCCGTTGTCGTTTCATTATTTACAATATATCAAACTGTGCATGGCATGCATCAGGGGCGTAGCCAGAAGTTTTTTTTTTTTTTTTTGGGGGGGGGGGGAGGGGAGGAGGGGCGGGTTCAACCATACTTTATGCATCTTCATGTGTGCGTTTGTATGTGCACGTGTATATATATATCCACACATCAGTATCACCTTGACCGATTCTTCTGGTGACCCAATTTCTTCAGATATTTGTGCCACGACTTTTAACCGCGCACATTTGCTGAGAACTTATCAGCTATTTCTGACAACACGCCCACGATTCACGGTAATACCTTTGCAACTATGCCGCCAATACTAATCAGTACATTCGGTGTTCTTATAAGCTCATTGATGAACTCAGCCTTCCTTCAGCTTCCGGTTGTGATAACACTAGTACTAAGTTTTTGAAAAACACTTCAACCTATGCTGCATTAATCCTAACCAAACATTTCCAACAATCTCTTGACTAGTCTGTTCTTCCAAATGAGTGGAAAATTGGGAAGGTTATTCCATTTCATAAGCCTGGCAGCAAAACATCTCTTAACTACCGTCCCATTTCTCTTACCAGTACATGTTGTAAAATGTTTGAGCATATTATATTTACAAACCCTGTTAGTTTTCTTGAATCTAACTCTTTCTTCTCTTCACCACAACACGGCTTTAGAAAATATTACTCATGTGAAACTCAGTTAATATCATTTACTCATGCACTACATCAAGTTCTAGACCGATCATCAATAATCGACTGCATATTCTTAGATTTTTCTAAGGCATTCTACAAGGTGTGTCATAACCTGCTACTACTCAAACTAAACACACTTAATATCGACAGCAATTTACTGAAATGGATTAAGTGTTTTCTTCTAAACCGCTCACAATTCGTTTCCTCTAATGGCTTTAACTCTGAGTTTACAGAAATGTATTCAGGCGTTCCTCAAGGCTCAGTCCTTGTGCCTTTATTATTCGTAATCTACATCAGTGATCTTTCTTCCGTTGTAAACTCCAATACTCTCCTATTTGCGGACGACTGCGTTATTTTCAGAGAGATAACCAATGGTCATGACCCTTCCTTACTTCAATCTGAGCTTGGCGCAATCGCAAACTGGTGTAATGAATGGTTAATGCAACTAAATATTATTAAGTGCAAAGTCACGCGTGTTTCCGGAATATCTAGCTGCCCACCACCATAATAGATTGATAACACTTTTTTTTTAGAATCAGTAACATCATATAAATACCTCGGCCTTTATATTACTGCAAACCTAAACTGGTCTACTCATATCGAGCAGCTAATTAAAAAAGCTAATCGCATATTAGGTTATCTACGTCGAAATTTTTATAATGTTCCTTCTTCCTTGAAACTCCTGCTCTATAAATGACTATTTCAACCTAATGGAGTATGCTACACCGGTGTGGGACACTACCCATGAAAACTTAATCACTGCTCTCGAGATGGTCCAGAACAACTCCGCATGTTTCATTCGCGCTAATTACAACCGCAGAGCTTCCGTGAAATCAGACCTTTCCCTCCCATCATCGTCATTGCGCAGAAAAATGTCGCGTACTGCCTTGTTTCATAATATGTACCACCTTCCTGCACTACGCGATCGTCTCATCCCTCAACCGTTTTAAGCATCCCATCGCACTGACCATCATCACAAAGTTGGATTCGCTTGATGTAATACAATGTACTTTTATCAATCATTGTAACTGGGGAAAAACAACGCAAAATTCTGACAGGACACAAGTCGAAAAAGGGATGACAACAGCGCTGTTGTCGTCTCTTCTTCGTCTTGTATCCTGTCAGAATTTTGCGCTGTTTTTTTTTCCTGTTACAAGCATGAACCAACTAGCCCAAGCTTCAACCCTAGCAAGCTTTATCAGTAATTTCTGCCACGTACCTCACGCGACTGGAATAACCTTCCCGCGGATGTTGTGAATATTAATGATTACGAGCAGTTCTGCAATGCAATAGCTCAAATTGTATACTCAGATTCTTTCCAACTTACTGTACGTCTCTATTGTACTTACTTCTTTTGTTCCTTCTCTTATTTTGTGTGTGCTTTTACCACTCCTCATCCGTATGCCTCTGGCTCTGAGGGGCATAATAAAATGAAATTAAATGTTGCAGGGCCCCTGCCCTGCAACACTTTTTCAGCATGGTCAGAAAACGCTGCCGATCGGTAGTCGACGCTCCTGAGAACATGTGAGCCAAACATTATATCGCAGCACGCCTGGAATGTACAATTATCAAAATCAGCTAGAAAAAACGCTCACTCTTCTCTCGACAAATGATGTCATAAACCCAAATGACCGCGCCATAAACCCAAAGTCCACGGCCATTGGCTGAAATTTGAGCAACGTGAGCTGCATAGTTACCGCGGCCGCCGCGGGATGCCGTGATGTGCTCACTCGCGATCACACTGAAAGTAATGCAAAAGCACGGCTAATTGGGCTATAAGTCGCGCGTCGAGGAAAAAAAGAAGAAAAAATATGCAGTTGCACTCAACGTGAAAGCTGTATGAAGTGCGGAACGATGATTCGCCAGTCCCCCAGGAACGCTCGAGTTCACAGGCAAGCGCGTGCTGGCGTTCCAAACGTGCAGTCTGCTCGGCGTCTATGGCAGGAAAGGAACCCTTTATTTGTGATGCAGTGGAAAACGCCCCTCCTCCTTTCTCTCCTCATTTTCACTGCCCTTTCTCACCACCTTACTATACTATACTCGGCTATGGCATGCCTTGCCTCCTCCTTTTCTTCCTCACCATCACATCTCTCCCCACCCTCACTTCCCTTTTCTACCCCCTTGAAATGCTGTACACGGCATATATGCTTTACCCTCCTCCTTACCCTCACATCACTCCTCCTCGCCCTCCTCTTTCCCACCCCTTGCTATACTATACATGATTAGCTATATATACATGATTTTGCCTGATTGAGTCCATACATCACTATGCTATGCTTTACCCTCTCTCCTCCTGACTAACCTTTCCCGTACCCTTACTATGTCATATTATACATGGCTATGCTTATACATCGTTTCGCCTGCGTGACGCCAAGCGACGACAGCATACGATTACAGCATACTCCATTCCTCCTCTCCCTCCTCCTCACCTTCACTTCTTTCCCACCCCCTTGCTATATACATGGGTTCGCCTGCGTGACGCCAAGCGGCGACATATGAGACGACGACATACGGTGACAGCTAGCATGCTACCGGGCTCCTTTCCCTCCTCCTCACCCTCACTTCGCTTTCCCGCCCTCTTGCTATACATGGTTGTGCTATACATGGTTTTGCCTGCGTGATGCCATACATGGCTGTTATGCTTATTACCCTCTCCCATCCTCCCTTGTCACCCTCACTTCTCTTTCCCGCAGCCTTACTATACCATACCCCATGAAACACAAAACCTCTATAAAACGTCTTTAAAACGTTTAAAACCTCTATAAACCTCTATAAAACGTTTTATAGAGATTTCGTGTTTCGTGGGTACTATACATGGCTGTTTACATAGTTTTGCCTGCGTGATGCCATACATGGCTATGCTGTGCTTTACCTTCTCCTCACCCTCACTTCCCTTTCCCGCATCCTTATTATACATGGACATGGCTATGCTATACATATGGTTCTGCCTGCGTAACGCCATATATGTGGCTATGAACTCCCTTCCTCCTTTCCATCTTCCTCGCCCTCACATCACTCCTTCCCATATTGCCAGCCCCTTTATACATGGCTATGACATACATGGTTTTCCCTGCGTGACGCCAAGCGGCGAGATAAGTTGGCAGGCAGCATACCATGACAGCATACTCCCTTCCTCCTTTCCCTCCTCCTCACCCTCACACCGCTCTCATCCTCACTTCCCTTTCCCGTACCCTTGCTATAGATGGCTATGCTATATATGGTTTTGCCTGCGTTACGCCAAGCGACATGAGACGACGACGACTGCACAGGATGACAGCAAACGACAGCGTACGACAGGCCAAGCCCCTAACGTGCTACGCAATGTTGCGTTCCGCTCCCAAGAACTCTGTCGGGACGGGCGCGCTCGCGGCTCAATGGCGGTGTTGCGTGACAGCAGCTTCGCGGGCTCCGTCCAAGATATATCGGTGTTGCAGACCGGGGTGCCTTCACGCCGTTTCCTCGCACCCCGCGTGCCCGAGACCGCCGCGTCGGTCGTTAAACTGATGGTGAACAGACCGCGCCTCTTCCCCCGAATGGTTACGGGAGGCGAGAGGCGTTCGCCTGTCATCGCGCCTCTTGCTTTCGACCGAGCGTCGCTGTGTTCGACCTTTGACCCCAGGAGCTGGCGTCTGGAAGCCGCGGCCGGGTCACGTGATCGTCGTGGAGGCAGGAGAGCGTCGACGAGGCGACGGGGAGTCTACCTCCAGCAGCCAACGAGACAAGCACTTAAAAAAAAAAGGGTGCTCAAGGTCATGACGCGCGCTGACGAACGGACGTACCGTAAAATCCCGAGGAAGCCCCCCCCCCCCTCCCCGGTGATAGATAATCTGACGATATTTGGTGGGGGGGGGGGGGGCGCTTGCTCGGTCATGGATCAAAATTCAAGATGGCGGTGCAAGAGCCGCACAGATATAGCACAGAATAAAGAAGGAAAGAAGATTATTTTTGAGGGCTCGTTTTTCATTGTTAGACATGCTCGCTCTGCCAGCGCCGCAAACGACCCACTTCATCTCCGGCCGGACTCCTACAACCTCTTCCATGTCCTGACGCTCCATTTGAAGTCATTGGCATCGACCTCTACGGACCACTGCCAATATCAGCCACCGGCAAGCGATGGATTGTCACTGCAGTCGACCACTTGACAAGGTACGCCGAAACAGCTGCCCTCTCTTCAGGATCAGCGGAGGACATCGCCACTTTCTTCCTGGAAGCTTTCTTTTGGCGACATGGCGCGCCGCGTGTCCTTTTGAGTGACCGCGGCAAGGCGTTTCTCTCGAAACTACTCGAAGACGTTCTCGACGCATGTAACACCATCCATAAGACGACTTCCAGCTACCATCCCCAGACTAATGGCCTCACAGAGCGCTTTCATCGAACTCTGTCGGATATGATCTCCATGTATATTAATGCCGACCACACCAAATGGGATACCATCCTGCCATTCGTGACCTTTGCGTACAATACCGCTACGCAGCGCACCACGGGCTATTCACCCTTCTTTTTTGTCTATGGCCGTCAACCGACATCTCCCCTCGACGTCTCCTTTTTTGATGTCCCCGTGGACTCATCGGCGTCATCGAGTGCGCACTTAATCTCTCGCCTGGCCACTTGTCGCCACCACGCCCGCCTCAATACCGAGGCAAGTCAACAGGAGCGCAAGACTCGCTACGATGACGTTCACCGCATCGTTCAGTTCAATCCTGGAGACGAAGTATTGCTGTGGACCCCAATGCGAGTTCCTGGCCTATGTGATAAGTTTCAGTCACGTTTTATTGGCCCCTGCGCTATTGTCGAGCAAACTTCTCCCATGAACTATCGGGTAACTCCCGTTATCATGCCTTCCGATGGTCGTTGCCATGGC
The DNA here is from genome assembly GCF_013339695.2 of Rhipicephalus sanguineus. Taxonomy (NCBI): domain Eukaryota; kingdom Metazoa; phylum Arthropoda; class Arachnida; order Ixodida; family Ixodidae; genus Rhipicephalus; species Rhipicephalus sanguineus. The sequence continues at coordinate 146,488,224 of NC_051176.1, forward strand.
ACGGAGGTTGTTCACGTGTCACGCTTAAAACCATTCCTACGAGGTACGGCATGGCCATAAACAGCGGCCAGGTTGGCCGCTTCCGCGCAAGGGAGAAATTAGTGTGAGCACAATATTAACCAGGGGCGTAGCCAAAGGGGGGGTTGGGGGGGTTCAAACCCCCCCCCGAAATTTTTCAGTTTTGCTTGCGTATATAGGCACGCGCACATACAAACGCACGCACGAACGTACCTAAAGTATGGTTGAACCCCCCCGAAAAAATTTTCTGGCTACGCCCCTGATATTAACAGCATTCGTCCTTCATCTTCTTCACCTGTATATAATCATCATCACTGGGAGCGTCTTCCTCGTTCGTAGAATTGGTCAGGCGGCCCTGCTGAATAAAAGGCGTCGAGTCCTCGACATTGCTGCTGTCTTTCAATATTAATGAGAACTAACAGACAATAATGCCACAGAAAATATAGAGGATGTTATTTGTTGTAATTAGGATATAAATGTGAAGAAACTAAAGTGGACGAAAAGATGACTTGCCGCCGGCAGGGACCGAACCTGTGACCTTCAAATAACACGTCCGATGCTCTACCACTGAGCTAAGGCGGCGGTCATCCTCCCGTCCACTTTACGGGGTATATATGTGTATTTATACCTAGGAGTGTTAATCAGCGCCGATCGCAGCCATGGCGGCGAGTGTGGAACACTCTTTTTTCTGCCTGTTGGCATCACGGTGCACGTGTTCTTTTACGAGCTGGCAGTTGACCAATAATCCCTCGCATACTACTTGAAGGCATCAAGTCTGCCAGAACGAGACCCTCGCTATGAATGAAGGAAAGATTATTTTTAAGGGCTTGTTTTTCGTCGTTAGACACGATATTAATGAGAACTAACAGACAATAATGCCACAGAAAGTATAGAGGATGATATTTGTTGTAATTAGGATATAAATGCGAAGAAACTAAAGTGGACGAAAAGATAACTTATTGTCGGCACGGTCCCTGACCAACACTAAAGATGGATTACTTTCTTTTTGAACTCCATAATGGAAGAGGTCTGAAGCGATGCAACGTCAACCATGGCATACTGTGCGAGTTACACCTGGTCCATACAATATATTTTCCATGATTTCTGTTTCCATGTCAGTTGCACTCTTTCTTTTGGCCATTGTGAATGCTGTGCCAAGATCATAACGTGATATGTTGGGACTGCAGCACTTATGCTGCTCATAAAGGAATTCTGTATGAGCTTGGCTTCGTTTTCAATCACAAACTCTACACACTGCATAGTTTGAAATATAAACTTGAATATGAATGTGGTTCTGGTGTCAACACTAAATGTCAGCTGTTTAAATTGCTTGCTAAATGTGTTTACTCACCATGCTCAAGAGCAGTCTATGGTCTTCTAAATAAATTAGCAGGGCTCAAACAGATGGATGTGTGCAAGCTTGACTTTATTTTTTACATCTGACACATTCCCAAGGAATGTGTCAAAACATTTGGTGCATTTAATTAAATTCTGCAATGACTTGAACAAACAAATCTGTTTAATCTGTTTCACAGCTTAAACATGTGTAAAAAGAATTGGCGCTTTTTGATGTGAAAATATGCAGATAAGAAGGTATTAACACATTTCAACTTGAGTGTATTCACTGCTATTGTAATTTTAGCGTGATGCCCTCCCCCTTTCCTGGATTTTCCACTTCAAGCTTGCAGTGGTGGTGTGCTTCCTTCAGATGTTTGTAGAGAGAATGAGAATGCCCATGACTGACAGCCAGCACAGCTTCAGCCTGTAAATTACGTGTACAGACACACACAAACATGGAACATGAATTATAACTTGTATCTTACTTAAATTTAACTTTCCAATAAAAGATGGCTTGTTCCATAGGACAATATGGCTACACATGGGATGTCACCTAGTTATACTATTTCATAGAGCTAAAACAGCCTCGACCAATCGTGTATTATGGGATTCTGCAAGTCACAGTAGTTAAAGGGGTACTGACACAAAAATTTTGGTTAGGCGTTCCTTTCTTTTTTTTTTTGCTGCAATATGTTGCTGGGGGCCTATTAGCCATAGAACGGCACATCGCTTGCCTAGGTGCATGACAGATGATTATTTACAGTCCGTTTATTACCGACCAGTCTCAGTTTCAGAATGGGAGAGCTCCGAGAGTGACAAGCCGCCAGGTGCAACTACTGCCATGGTACACAAATGGCACACAAAACTGTGACGCACTTCCACGCTGCCTGCATTGTCTGCTGGCGCTCATTTCCCTGCCGCATGTGCTGCGCCGTCATCATCGTTGTCATTGTTACCATCGTCGTCTGGTAGCAGCGACTTTCTTGAGGCTTCCACACTTTCCGCATGTCCGCACGGGCATGGGCTTGCGAGCAGCCACCGAATAGTAGCCTGCTGGTGCAAGCGCGGAAAAAGCGCAATGGCAACTATGACATCATCATGCTAGGTGTGCCAGCTCGAAGCTTGGCCACAGTGGTGACGTCTTGGAAGTTGGGGGTCACCTTCAGGTTGCTTCAGGTTGCCGCGAGGTGCGGCGTATAGCACTGGATCGCGCACATGAACATTAAAGTTCATATAAATTACCTACCAAGCAATATTCGCTGTTGATATTTGATAGATGATATCCGAATGTCCACAGGAATCGATCCCGCAGGCTGTCTCAGCCGCAAAATTTTGTGTCAGTACTCCTTTAAATGTACAGTACTCATGGACTGAAACACAACAATTTAGGGTTAAGTAATGCACATATGTTTGTTTCCACCATCTTCAGTTCGTGTCATATCAGTGTAATTTCGACTCTAGCCCTTTGTGGCATTTGGCGACAAGACTTACTTTTGTCATTTCTGTGCAATGTTGGCAAGGAAGATACATACTACAGACACTGAGTTCATGGTAAATTAAGCATTCTTATTGTCTTAAGTTCTTTTATATCACTTCTGGTTGAAATATTTTGCTAAAAACGAATGCTTTGATGAACGCTGTACCGTGTTTAACGAGATGTCGGATGTGGGCGTTTCAGCAGGAATTTCAAAATATTTTTTTACCTTTTTAGGAATGCTTGCTGCCATCAGATAATATTGCATGTAATTTGAGTGGGTCATTTAATTCGGTTTATGAAGAAATATAGCATGACTGTTTGTACAATAAGAAAATTATTTATCCTGCAATCGCAATTAATTACCATAAGATATACAATAGTTTATTTTAACACTTCCACTTGCTTTAAATTGAGTCTCCAGTACCTTGGCATCAAATTATGTAAATTTTACACATTTATAGACAGGCAATCATAATGCATGTCGCAAAGGGCTAACATTTACATAAAATCCAACATTATTTTTAACGGCCAGATCCACAGCGACATGCCACTGTTATCTCTAGCAATTGCGCATACCAGTCACTCTACTAAATGTTTTGATCTCGTGTTTCAGTCTGTGAGCACTGCACATTACTGTCAAGCCTAACGGTTTGAGATGACAGATTGTACATTTCAATGGTCCACTGGTATTCATAAGTGAGATTAACTGCCCAGGGTGCGTACAGTCCCAATAGGAGGTTTGAAGACCAGAGAAATGTGTGGGAGTTTGCACATGCACACCATCTGATGATTCGGTACCTGCTGCTCAGAGAAATGCACTATGTACATACATCCATCCTTACTCTCAGGCCTGTTTGTTTGCTCAATCTGTACCAACACACATGCAGTTCATAGAAATTTGTGGTCATTATTGCTGGTAGTACTGTGAAGAAGCAGAAGCACAGCAGCCATGATTCCCAGCCCCAAACTCACTGCTGTTTCCAAATTATATGAGCAGCTGCATACACTGCAGGTACTAGTGGCTGCTGATCCACAAGCATTTTAATGTTATTAATAACAGCAAACATGACTTTCATTATCAGTCTTGTGTTTCTGCTGCAGAATTTGGGCAGTAATTAAATGCTGCTCATGCTGTTTCTCTTGTGGGCTGCTCCCCTGCACAAGGTGCTGTCATTGGTAAAATGTCACAATCAAAAAGCACTGTTCACTGCCACTTTTTTGCACCACTTCCAAGCATTGCACAAAATTCAAATGATGGGTTGCACACATGATGATTTGAAATAACTAATGTCTAATGTACTTTTGATTCTCATTAAAACAAAAGGGATGCTTGTGTGCTGCAGCTTCCATCCAGTACAATTCTTCATGCCAACCACAGTGATTTGTCATAGGAATCTCCCCCTTTGCAGAAAGTGAAAGCAGCCCTTATTGTCCAGACAGCAGCAGCAGAAGTGCCAGCAGTGTGAGCAAGCTCTTCTGTAATTCAGAAATTGTGGCAAGCGCAGACCTCAGGGATTATGACTGCTGCACCGCTCTTTCTTCATTAGCACTATTAGCTGTGGATGCCACAGATTCCACTAATATGCATGCACCAAACAAACAAGCAGGCCAGTGAGCAAGGTTGAATGTGCATCCAGAGTGAAACTCAACAGCACAAACACAAAATTTGCAAAACATGCCCCCATGGTCTCCAGACATACAAGTGCAACTGCATAATGTGTACACACTTATATTTTAACCATTTATTGCAGAACAGGCAACTAGTATCTGGCAAATGCAGTAAAGGTACTCATGTCATACTTTAATGCACAAGCATAACGAAATAAATGCTTAATTTTTAAATTTATTTCTTAATCAATGCATCATTTATTTGGCTAAGAAATCTCAAGGTCATTCAGGATTTTGGTCACTGGCAAATAAGTTCTGTGAAAGCCCACAAGGTGAAGAAAGATTCATGAAAGCAAATTGTCCTTGATCACTTTGTAGCACAAAGTTATGTGACAAAGGAAATCCATATGAATTTTTTAGCAACTAAGCTCTTTCAATGATGAAGAATTTGTTCCGGGCCAGGACAAATTTTTTATCAAGTAAAGAACTTAGTTGCTAAAAATTATTTAGGGAATAGAAAGTGCGATAGATATTGTGTTACTATCTTTTTTATTCGTTGACTAAATACAATTTAAAAACACAGATATATATATGTATTTTATTCTGTTGATTTCAACAATGCCATCATTTCTTTGGTGGCTCAAATAATTATTGAGATGATTAAATGCTAATTAATATTATTTGGGGAGACAATATCTTATATAAAAATAATCTGTGCAGGAACTTATGTTTAATGCATGAGTGGAAGGCAGAATGTACAAGCAGTGAAGTGTTGCAAGCACTTTTCAAATCCAACAACAATTAGCTATTTAGGAGCCCACTGAAGTTCAATGTTTAACAGTTACTTATGAAGAACAATAGCAGATAAAAGCTTATGAAGAAAACTAAGAATCTTCTTGCAGCGTTTCAAGCTTTATGCATTTAGCTTCATATAGCAAAAAACATTACAGCTGTAGCTATCCTAGAGTTTGAGAAATCAATGCCCCATACAAGCAGGGTGAGTAAAAACTTGTTTTGAGAACATGTAAAACAACTAAAGCTCATTTTGAACTGCATGTCACACAAAATATGCAAATAATTTTGTTAGATGATTAGCAAACATCAGAGATATAACCTACATGCCTACTGCTGCAGCTTACATCATTCAGCAGCAGCATGACATGAAAAACCCATTTATTGTTCTTTTTTTTTTTTCAGTCAGAATATAACTAGTCTTGGTTGTATAAATTCCTGTTGTGGCCGAAATAATAATACAAGATGTGAGAAACTTGGTCTGAACTTGTGGAAATGCCTGCATGCTACAAAAAAAAAACATTTTCAAAAGGTTTACTTTTACTATGATTTTTTTGTGTCTAAGAAGAGTATCCCCCATGAAGGATTAGTAGTACTTTTAAATTTATATATGACACATGCACTAGGTAGTTGAAAAAGTGTAGTCTGAATTTCAAGGTTAGGAGGCACATTTATGTCCACTTATGATGTCTAATGGCAACCATACTTCTTTTCGCAAATTCGGTATTTTTTAAGTAATTAGTAGCCTCTACAGCCTTGACGTCAGGAATGTAAAAGGTTACGTAATCTGACACTCCACCCCCGCACAGAGTGAAGCAACAGGTGTTGTGTAATAAAGGGCCCCTCACCAGGTCTGGCCATTTTGAACTGACAAGCGCAATGCTTACATTGGGTGCTCACAATTGTATCTGCCAAGAGTTACATTGCTACACACTGCAGAAAAAGCTCAAATTTCAAACTGCACATCATCTACTCTTCTCCTCGTGCGTGCTGTGCTCCAAGATGAGGATATGACATATGACAGCGACTGCATTACGTAGTTAAAGGTGCTGTGCCATGCACTAAACAGATCCTCCATTTCCTCGTTGCCTGCTGCACTGAGTGGCGGGCAAGGAGGTCATGGAGGCACTCTAGCGCAACACAAACTGCAGAGAAAGAAGGAGGGCACGTCTCACCCACGCATCGTAATGTATGCACGACGTGACGATGCGTGTGTGTCACGTGACCCTCTGGCTCCAGTACAGGAGAATGCAAGGAAGGAGTTTGGCTTGCGAAGGACAGACAGGGCAAGTGGCAAGGGCGCGACACTCGCATCCTCAGACCATGGTTGCGAACTGCTTCAAAATATTTTTTATCTCTGCTTGTGATGAACCAATCTGAAAAATTTTTGCAGTAGAACGCTTTCTATTTGGCATGTAACGACTTCCAGTGCATAACTAAAATTTGCTATGTGGCCTAGTGAGGGGCCCTTTAAGAACTGTGTCCACCACCACTGCTGTTTTAAAATACATTGTGTGACATTCCTCATAATAATAATAATATCTGGGGTTTAACGTCCCAAAACCACGATATGATTATGAGAGACGCCGTAGTGGAGGGCTCCGGAAATTTCGACCACCTGGGGTTCTTTAATGTGCACCTAAAGCTAAGTACACGGGCCTCAAACAATTTCGCCTCCATCGAAAATGCAGCCGCTGCGGCCGGGATTCGATCCCACGACCTTCGGTTAAGCAGTCGAGCGTCATAACCACTAGAATACCGTGGCGGGGCTTGTGTGACATTCCTGTGTACATCTATGTTACCAGTATTACCTAAGTCTGTGCTCCTCCAACATATCATGACAATCTCTACATAATGTCATGCAGACCTTCACAGCTCCATGAATTATGCTTTCCTTGAGATTCAAGCCTTGGAACAAATGATGAGGCAATTGCAGGGGGCACCATGTGGCAAGCAAGAAGTGAGAATCGAGAAGGGTGGCAGATAACTATTAGAGCAACACTTGCTCAATCATCCACATTGTGGACATAACAAGACCTAGTTAATGTAACGTGAGCGTTTTAATCTAAACAAGATGGATGCTTGAAGTGATGAGAAATCATTGAACAGGGAATGTCGCTGGAGCCAATGTTTCGACAAGTGGACTTGTCTTTGTCAAGGCAAGAATGTTGACTCCAGCAGCATTCCCTGTTCAACGATCTCTAATTGTGAGTGTTTTAAGACACACAACATGTTCTCAAGGTGCTGCAGTTTTGAGGTTATCTAACCATATAACTTTTAAAATAGGATTAAATAGTGAAGGTAATAGTCCCCATGAGCACTTAGCTGGGGTTATTACGAATATCATTATTACGTATAGCACTTAGCGGGGGTTATTACGGTTATTACGTATATTACTCACACCAACCACTTCAATAGGTCTTGAAATGGTTCAGCGTAAAGCTGTCAGATTTATTTTTTCTAAATTCCGTACTACCGATTCGCCAACAGCTCTCATGCACACTCATGGAATACAAAGTTTGAAATTACGACGTAAAATACGTCGGCTTAAATTTCTTTTTCTACTGAAAAATAACAAGCTCGCTTTTCATCCTGGTCCATATCTACGCCCGTTATCAACAAGACCAACCAGACGTCATCATCCTGAATCTTTAACTCCATATCACACAAGAACTAACACCTTCAAGTTTTTCTTTTTTTCCTTGCACTATTAACGAATGGAACACACTGCCATTATCATTGATTGATTCAGTTGAGTCGATTGACCTGATTGATTACTGATATTCTAACACTGAAATTGAAATGTAAGCATTTATTTGTATATTTTTTGCCTTTTTGAATTCTGTGTTTTGTATTGCAAATTACCCCTCCTGCCTGGGCCCATGTGGGCCTGCAGTATGTTGTAAATAAATAAATAAAACAAATATGTACATAAAAATCAAATGACAATCATGTCATGCCTGAAGTTTCGTTTCTATAGGCACTGCTTTATGAAATGAAACTACACAGCACGCATGAAATATGTGCATAACTGAAATGCACTGTATAATGACAAAGCACCTTACCTTCTCAAAGTACTCCATAGCCTTTTCTAGTTGCACTGTGACGTGGAACAGCTTTGCTATGCTGTAAAGCAGCACACCATAAACAGGACTGTGTGGCCCATAACACTCCCTGCAAAACAAAACATTAACAATAGCTTATTTGTAAGCATTATTGACAAATATTTATTGCCATTCCGTTAATTCAGCAACTGTATTTTACTGTGCATGAACCTTAGATGACCTGGCCTCCAACGCTAAACAAACTTACGAAGTGTTCTTTATTTATGAATTTACAAATGTAAATTAAACATTTGCTTTGTAAAGTATAGGTCATTTGGTGCACGACAATAAGCTTCTGAAAATTTCTGCAATCTCCCAAAATAATATTTTTGGTAAGAAATAACACCCAATGAGGTTACAAAAATGTGACAAAGATTAAAAAAGACAACAGTGCCTTGCAAAGCCAGCTGAAAAATAAATTGTAGCTGCAAGTCACTTCGGATGTGCATGTGGTTGTGAAAATCATGTATTGAATGACATTGGCCTTGCATTGCGGCCATAATGCAGGAAAGTAGTGAGTCTGTGCATAACTGTTGAGCTTTTATATCGTAGCATAGGCCATTCCTTAGCAAGCGCCCCTTCCCTATTCAGTTGCATCTGCAAAAACTTCACCAGAAGTGGAAATATTTAAGGAAAAATTATTTGTTCTGAAGAGACCTTTCTCATCATATTTTCTATGGAGGAAATTTTTTTGTAGTGGTGTTTGGCTGTGGTTACTAGAGCCTCATTCCACACAAAGCAGCATGAGGAAATAAACACAGCAGACAAATGATGGTATGCTACTTAATTGTGGTTAGTGCACAGTAAAAAAATGATAAAATACAGAAAAGCAGGAAATACAAATGCTCAAATTATAGTTGAAGAGAGAGAAATGAATGCTGTCCTGATGTAGTTCCTGTGCATAAAAAAAAACTGCCATGTAAATCTTGCTGTGCCCACCTATAGATGGACTCTCGTGCCAAGTAAGGTGGCAGCGCACCCTGGTAGTCCTCCAAACCAAGGCAGCACTTGGATTGCAGGTCCAGAGCGTGGATGCGTGCATAGTCGGCGTCCGAGAGCTGCTCCGTTTTCAATAGGTCTTCAGCCCATTGGCGCAGCTGCAGGAGTGTTGTAGTATGCTGCATTGCTGCGACAGGGAAGACATATGGCAACACTGATCCTGCTGTTCTAATTAAGCATTAAAAAAAGTTATTATACAGATTAAATTCTTAAATGCAGCCCTCACCTTGCATATCAACTTCCTTCATCTTTTTTTTTACACTGGCCGTAAGTGCAGGCGACTTCTCTGTCACATAATCAGGCACCTGGAAATCAAATATTTCAATGAATCAGCTAAACTGATGTAGCACAGCGCTTAAGTGGTGTCAGTGCTTTGACTTTTTTTTAGCCAAACCCAATGGTTGGTGACTTGTGTGCTGCCCAAGGTAATATCGACAGGAGGGTGCCACTGCGCATCCCTACAACTTTTTCCTTATCTCTATGATTTAGCTGAACACAGCCCCCGACACTGTATGCCCGTTTATTTTTTAAATGCAATTTTAGCTGAGAAAATGTTAATATTATGCCACTAGTGACACCTTTACTAACAACGCAGTGTCTTACCTAATGAATATGGGCATATAAATAAAAAAAGGTATCCTGATGTTCGACCAGGTTGCTTCGTGATGCAAGGCTGGCCCTGCCAATGAGCACTCATTCCTAATGTCATCTACATTGCAGTGTTCAAAGCAATAGCGAAAAAGGCAGTAGCATTGATGTGCCTTATTTTTCTGAGCCACACTACCATGTGCCAAGCACGCAACATCACATTAGAATGTCACAAAATTATATAGTGCAGATAATGAGAAACACTGAAGGAAGCTTGGGTTTTTTGAAAAAGACACAAAAACAAAGCGGGATCCCCACCAGACTTGCACACGTTACAGAAAAAGGTAACCAATTATGATTACAATTCATCTTCTAGCAAACTGCGCGGCAGACGGGACACAAAGAAGGAACGAAAGAGACAGACGAGCGCAGACTGTCTCTTTCGTTCCTTCTTTGTGTCCAGTCTGCCGCGCAGTTTGCTAGAAGATGAAACCTTACCAACTCGCCCAGATTTTGACGCTTGTTACACATGATTACAATTACTTTTTTTAGAGCTGTGCGAATAGCAAAATTCTGAGTGCGAAGCGAATTCAAATATTGAAGTGTAAGTGCGAATCGAATCGAATATTTTTCGAATATTTCTCGAATATTTCTAGAATATTTTTTTAATACTTCGAAGCGAAATTGCAGTTAGAGAGGATTCCTAAGCATATTCTTATGAGATAGCAACAGGAAAGTGTTTCTTTTCGCTAGGTTGATGAAGCACTGGCAGGGTGGTGTTTCATAGTTTTCTTATCAAGAATGAGGCAATGCAGAGGCCGAATTCTATTTATGTACATAATTTGGTGCAACCAAAGTGTTGCCGACAACACTTTACACGTGATAGGCAAAGATGCCATTTCCTCAGCCTCTCCTCCTCTCTCAACTTCTGTGGAAACCCAACTGATGTGGCGGACAAGGGTGTGCTCCCTTCAAGTCCGGTGTTCCAAATCTGCCTCGTAGACGTCGATATACAAGGACATCTGAAATTTTGGATGCTAAAAAAGCTTCGGCTTCCAATTTTCCGGACTTCCTGCCCAAATTTCAGGTCCAAAACAGCATTGAGCCCCCACCTCTGCCACATCTTTCATCTCCATGTTGCAACAAGCGTTTTCTTGAGTTCGTACATTTACGACCGCAGCAGAGCTTGAAAGGCAGCATTGCCGCAATACCGGGGTGTGATGAGGTGAAGCATATTCAAGATCTAGGGACCACTTCCAATCGGACGTTGACTCTCTCTTGGCAAGGTTCGACCTTAATGGAGCTTGAAAGGCAGCTTTGCCGCAATACCGGAGTGTGATGAGGTGAAGCATATTGAAAATTGATATTGATTCGATTTTCATTGTATTCTTTTTTTTTAGATGCGTAGCAGCTCTTTGACTAGCCTGTGTAACGCTGTCCGTCCGTCCGCACAAACGCGAGGCAACGCGCTTCCCTCGGCGCAGGTGTTGGAGCGGTGCCAAGTAGGTCACGCCGCAGCTGGGCGTTGACGTCACGCACCCCTCGCACGCTTCCCTCGCCGGTGCGCGCGTACATCACTCTCTCCCTCACCCGCCGGAGCGCCGCAGCTGCCGGCTGCCTCCCGTGTCTGCGTTTCAAACAAACGTTTACACCAGTAAACGCTACACCGAGTTTCGCTTCAAACGAATCTTCCAGCGCTCACCGCAGCACCCGCGTTAGCGCCGTTCAACCCGTGACGCCACCCGTGCACAACGCTGCTGCTTCGCATCCCATCAGCGTTCCCTTCGGGGAGATGGTCCAATTTTTTTTAATAAGTGCCTATGTATCAGGCACGTAGGCAAGGGGGGGGGGGGCCCGGGGGGCCCGGGCCCCCCTGAAATTCGTCCAGCCTTCTATATTCCCGGGCTACTTTTTTTTCTTTTTGCCATGGAAAGACTTTCTTTCAAACAATTAGGCCTTGGGCCCCCCCCGAAAAAAAATCCTGGCTACGTGCCTGCTATGTATAGCAAGCTAGTTGCAAGCTAATAAGTATGCATGTCTGCGGGAAAAAATGTATTACTGTGTTGTCTGTATTTATATGATTGCTTTTGTTTGCTACCTCAAAGCTGACCTGTACATTTTTTTATGTTGCACATTGTATTGGACCGGCCACTAGCCACTTTAGGCTATCGGTCCAAATAATCCCTGTAATTGCACATATCTGTTCATGAAAATAAAGTTTCATTGATTGATTGAAAAAAAAAAAAAATCTAGGGACCACTTCCAATCGGACGTTGACTGTGTCTTGGCAAAGTTCGACCGTAACGCAGCTTGAAAGGTAGCTTTGCCGCAATACCGGGCTGTGATGAGGTGAAGCATATTGAAAATCTAGGGACCATTTCCAATCGGACGTTGGCTGTGTCTTGGCAAAGTTCGACCGTAACGGAGCTTGAAAGGCAGCTTTGCCGCAATACGAGAGTGTAATGATGTGAAGTATATTAAAAAATCTGAAGGGGTCACTTTATTTGTATTTGGGACTGTATTTGTTTTTGGGAAGTTTGAATAGTTCGAATAGTAAAATTCCAGTGCGAATCGAATCGAATAGCAAACCCTATTCGAAAAATATTCGAAATTCGAATGTTCGCACACCCCTACTTTTTTTCGAAAATACTCTTGATTACAGTGACCAATTACTGTCCCATATATGTACTTGGGGAATTATTGAAAAAATATGAAAAATAATGAACTGCTTCTACATTTTCTCCTCCCAACTTCTAATAACACCACACTAATACAGTAAACATAACAAGTTGACCTGCCTTCTTTTTTGCGGGCAACATCGCCCTTGTCAAGAAAGTAACTGGTTAGATGCAATTGATCAATGAAAAAAAGTAATTGAATTACACTGAGCATTAGCGAGTTTAAGAAGCAAGTGATTATTCATAAAACCACCAAAAGCGTAGTTAAGTACACATAATTCATTATTTCTTATTACCTCACTAAAATGCAAGGGGTAATATTTAACTAAATGCCGGCATATTCTATTACTAGTGAAACCGACAGACAATTAAGCCACGGAAAGCATAGGGGACATTATTTGTGGTTTCTTACCTGTAGTGTAACGATTCTCACTTAAATTGAAAGGAAATAAAGTGGACGAAAAATCACCCTTTTCATCGGGGGGGGGGGGGATATGAACCCACAGCCTTTGAAATACGTGTCCGATGCTCTACCATTTGAGCTAGGATGGAGGGTGCTCCCTCGTCCACTTTTTTGTAGGGTATTTATGCCTGCTTAATACGTGGAAGTGTCAGCCAGTGCCAATCGTAGCCCAGGCGGCAAGTGTGGAACACTCTTTTTTGCCAGAGGGCGTCACGGGGCACATGATCTTTGCATGAGCTGGCAGCTGACCAATAAACCTTCGCATACTACCTAAGGCATTAAGTCTACCAGTACGAAACCCTCGCTATGAAAGTACTAAAGAAAGGGAATTGTCTGAGGGGCTCGGTTTCTGCAGTCTACACAACTAATGAAATTGGCAGACAGTTAAGCCAAGGAAAGCATAGGGGACATTATTTGTGGTTTCTTAACTGTAGTGTAATGATTCTCACTTAAATTGAAAGGAATTAAGGTGGACGAAAAATCCCCCTTTCTGTCGGTGGGATCTGAACCCACAACCTTCAAATTACGCAAATCATGCCTGGGCTATGAGTGGTGCTGGCTAACACTCCCAGGTATTAAGTGCACACAAATACTCTATAAACAAAGTGGATGAGGGAGCGCCCTCCATCGCAGCTCAAATGGTAGAGCATCCGACGTGTAATTTGAAGGTTGTGGGTTCAGATCCCACCGACGGAAGGGGTGACTTTTCGTCCACTTTAATTCCTTTTCTATTTAAATGAGAATCATTACACTAAGTTAAGAAACTACAAATAATGTCCCCTATGCTTTTCTTGGCTCAATTGTCTGTCGGTTTCATTAGTTGTGTATATTAAAAAAAAAAGAGCCCCTTGGACAATTCCCTTTTTAGCATATTCCATTAGTTACTTCTACTCTTAGGCTAATGAGATCTACAACAATTCATATCATAGCAAGAAGCATATTCACTTTAGATTTCAAATATTCTGCCAAGATCATTAGTTGAAATAGCTCATGACAACTTCCATGACATGTGACTTCTCCTTTAATGTTTGCATACATGACTTAACTGCTGCATCAGCTCCCTTCACCATCATTCAATAAATGGCTGCTACAGTAACGGATAATAACAAATATTAAGACAAACTCGCATTACTCTGAACTGGGCAACTGGATGAACCAATGAAAAAGCATACCTTGTCACTGCACTTCGTGCAGTTGCATTCAAAGTAGTACTGGCTTCTCAACTCTTCTTGCCTCACTTTTTTAGGAGCCATCACATCAATGTAGCTGACTCTGATCTGCATGAAGTAACAATTTGGTGTTACAATGACTAATGGGATTATATTGTATCACCAGGGGTATTGTAAGATAAATTTACATGCATGAAGGCGTAAGGATACACACGAAACACAAAACACCAAAATATTCTGATCAATGTTGTTTAATGAAGTAGAAACATTCATGAAGTAGAACCTTTTAACTGAGTGGGGGTGTCATTATTTGAGATTGCACCAAAAGATACATAAGATGCTATTCTTAAAGGGCCACCAAAAGGAACAACGATATTTCTTGTATTAGTAAATTACAATTTCACAATACCGAAAGCACCACTCTTACTGTGAGAAGATGCTTAGTAAGCGTGAAAATGCACAAAAAGAAAATAAAGGTGGTCATGCTGCCTTGAAGTCTCCACATCACCTTGCCGTGACGTCACAAGTTTTCACTCTGTCTGCTAGAGCCTATGTAATTATTTACTGGTAAAAACTGTATAGGTAAATTGTGTTCTAAAGGACCCGAAGTCTAAATATAGCAGGTTTCAGAAAATTTCATTGAACAAATGTGGCCAAAAACTGCAAAGGGCTTTGAAATTTGAGACATCACTGTGACATTCGCGCGCTGATGTTTCGGCACAAAAATTAAAAAATGATGCTTTGACCTTCATTTTCTCTTCTTGTAATTAACCTATGATGAAGAAATTAATCACAATAGAGTCCTGAAAGAATCACCTTGTCAGGGGTAATACGGCTGAAACTGCATTGGGAACAGTTTTTGGAGCAGCAGAATTTCGATTTTGGAGCAGAAGAACCTTGATTTGGAGCAGTTAGTGCCATTTAAAATTTCGTCTTAAGAGCTTGAAAAAAAAAAAAAAAACAAATTTGTGTCAAGTAAATATTTTAATCAGCTTATAATAATGAGAACACTGAAACAGCCTTTGGATAAAGTTTTTTTAACAGATTATCACCAGGTATGAACTACACTACCTTCTTACAAGCCACGCGACCTATCTAACCCGAGTAACATGAAATAATTGAAAAAGGCTCTGTGAGCTAGGTTCACTTCATAAGCATTTGAAAAAAAAAAGAAACGAAAAACATCACACTTCTCAAAAATTAAAAAGAAATTGTGATTGCACAAGAATTGTAGTTACATAGCAGTAGGCCTTTGCTGAAAATCAGTGATATGATTCAGCACATTACTGCTTTGGCTTTTTGTAGGTCTGCTTATTTAGCTTTTCATGCTTCCCCATAGCTTCCTGTAGGTAAGTTTTCCCCTATGTCAGGAGAACATCACAATAAGCGCCTTCAGCTATCTGTCCGGCCGCGCGGTTGGCGTACCGTCAAGTGTACTGCACGCTTTTAACAGTAGACAACAAAAGCGCAAGGCACCTCCATTCGCTGCCACCTCTTGCGGGACCACTTTCAGCAGTGTGGCGCAGGTGCCAAAAAACTTCGCCGCACTGACACTATCTCGTCAAACATGCGCGCATGGCACTGCAAGCGTAGCGCCGTTGTAACCGTACTGCACGCTTTTATTAGGGGAGGACATAAACGTGCTTTCCATCAGTCTGCTGCAGCCATCTCGTGCGAAACCGCTAGAGCATCGCGGAGATGCGCCGCATGCAGGAAGGTAGTTGTCGCCACGTTGATGCACAGTATAGGGCGGAGCAGTACGAACACAACCACGGCAAATGTGCGCGTAGGTGACCACCACGGTGTAAGAAAAATAAATATTTTTCGTACACCTTGATGGCCACACGCACCAGTGCCAACACGAAAACCGCAGTGACCGGAGGAACATGGCATGCACAACATAGCACCTGAGAGTCAATCCCGCTACGCATGCCACTCCATACATTTTGCTAAGCGACAGTAGCGCAAGAACACACAGCCTAGTGAGTAGAAGCAGCACACTCGGGGCACGCAGCACATTCTTGAGGGGTCATGCATATTCACAACAGCCCAGAGGAGATTACGGCGGCCCCATGGGAGTGTTCATTGGAAAGGTGCATAGAAGAAACACGCTGTGTGTTCTGCGAGCGTCTCATTTTCTTGGTATCACTGGTGTTGCTTGGAAAATCATGTCAACTCAGCCTTTTTTCCCCCGCTGAAGCTGACGTCGGCATCGAAATTCTTACTTTTGAGACTGTTTTGGAGCAGTTCGGCGCAAGTTTTACAATTTCTATGCTTTTGGAGCAGCTTGGCGCAGGAAAACGGAATCGTATAAAAAATGCGCAATATGCGCAGCTGTCTCACTCCTGCTTTGTATTTGTCTAAACTGATTTGATGTTTCACATTGGTGTCACTTTAAAAGTTGGCAAACATAAGTATGAAAGACCTAACACAATGAATAGGTATAATTTAAAATGAAGCAAGCAATGATGAATCCCTAGAGCACCTGATTTAGCACATTCAGAAATACTAGCTTTACACAACACATACCGCTTGCTGCGATGCTAAAAAATATTAAGGTATATATGTTCTTGCCTATGCTGCACCTTTGTACTGCAGTACTTTTCTAGTCTCGAAAGATGCTCCTGAGCATGTGACTGTACACACTACTTTGGAAAAGCACTCACTCTCACAACTGTTGGCGATACTATCAAATTTTGAGGATTGAAAAGCTTGTGAGTGGCATCATGGACGTTCCAATCAAACTAACTACAGTGCATTTACACCCCACATCTCTTGTCACTGATACCAACTCATATCAAACAAACAAGCTAAAAAATGAAATCTGTGCAGCAGTGGCATAGCCAGTGGGTGGCATACCGGGCCCGTGCCCCCCCCCCCTTCCCCAAAATTTTTTTGCCATGGCATACAGAGCACAAAATGATGCTCGGCTACATATGCTTGCCCGGCCCCCACTTCAGATCAAAGAGGTGCCCCCCCACCCTCGAAAAAAAATTCTGCCTATGCCAGTGCTGTGCAGTAGTGACTGATGATACAGTCTCAGTCAAACCTACAACCTCTTGATTCCAAGCCTGGTGGTCTGCTACACCACAGGCTCATCAGCATTAACAAAGGCTGACCTGCTGCCTCTCTGTGAGCATTGAAACATCTGATCCAAAGCAAAACATCCCAAAGGCAAACATGAGTAAATTATTAATTAATATGCCTCCAATTTAGGCAGCAGTGTGACACAAAGTGAATACAGTATCAATATGAGGATAGAGATGACCAAGTTGCAAAGGAACATAGGTGTAAGAGGATAGGGCTGGCAACACCGCAGCTCAAGACATCTGTGAAAGTCTTGTCAAAGCCTATGAGACACATGCAAATGTCTAATAATATCTGGGGTTTAACGTCCCAAAACCACGATATGATTATGAGGGACACCGTAGTGGAGGGCTCTGGAAATTTCGACTACCTGAGGTTCTTTAACGTGCACCTAAATCTAAGCACACGGGCCTCAAACATTTTCACCTCCATCGAAAATGCAGCCGCCGCGGCCGGGATTCGATCTCATGACCTTCGGGTCAGCAGTCGAACGCCATTACCACTAGACCACCGTTGCGGGGCACACATGCAAATGTCAATGCTCTCCCTTAAAACCTTAATTATGTGCACTGGAGGAATGGAGGAGGTATGATTAATGCTTACCTGCAAAATAATTTAAGTCATACAATCCTGTTTCTTACAGTGAGGATACAAAGAAGCCTCACATTTTACATTAAAAAAGTTGGTGGATCCATTGTAAAGAGCTATCAAAAATTGGTATTTTTGATAGTGAAAAGAATGAATTGCTGCAATTTCTGTTGACCTGAAACAATGCAGAAAGCCCCTAAAACTAGTAAAACATGTGTGCTTACTTCTTCAAACAGTGTATGTCACAGTTGTGTGTCCACAAGCTATGTATTCATTCTAGCAGTGACAAATGTGAGGCTGCACAGTAACTGGGCAAATGATCTATTAATTGCAGGACACCATAAAAGCAAGCACAGAACATTTCAGAGTGCTTATAGTTGTATAAACAGCTTCAATGTAAAATAAAGAAATGAAACAGGCACAACTTACACCATCAAAGTTGCTGCAATTGATATCTTCTGCAGCCCTAAGGTGAAGTTTACAGCCTTCATAAATTGCATGTGCATTTGGAGAACAGGAATGGTCAAGGATCGATGGGCTATAAGCAGAACAGAATGCAAACGTAAAAAAAAACAGCCTCAGCTGGCACGCCACATGTCAGTCACACAGCAAAAAATATGCGCACCTGAAATGAAATATAAGCTGAAGTCTATAACTCTGTCATTTCTTCTCATAAATGCAAGCATTTCTCATGTCACCAGCACATGTAAATAGGCTACTATAGATGTAACTCAAGTTTCCAATGTACACTATATCATCAAAATGCATACACATGCATAGAAATAGTTGAAATAGCATTTCAGGAGACAACATGGTTTGGCAAATTTAAATTGTACAGAAGTATATGAAAGGAGTACATCACAGCATAAAAACACTCACCCAATATATAAGCCAGTTCCAATAGGAGAGTGTTCATCATTGCATATGCAATAGCTGTTAATAATCATCTGAAATAAATGATTCATAAAAAAATGTTAACCTGTGTCACATGACTTCAAGCACTTGCACACATGTTTTTCATGTATGGGAATGACGGAATTTTCATACCATAAGACCAAATAAGGTGCTTGTTGAATGGAAGGTTATAACTTAAAACAAAAACAAAGCTCTGTATTGTTTCAAAAGGTATGCTTCACACCATTACAAAAAAAAAGTGCTCAGGTTTGCTCTTACTTTATATGATTACAGACAGTACCTTATAACCAGGTAATGAAGCAAAACAATAGCTCGTAACAGGTCAACCTCATATATGAATACTAGGAATCTCACTGAAATAATGAGAAAATGGCAGGCCTCTTGTGCAGATTAGCCCTGTTCAGCCTACTGTGATGTTTATTTATTTATTTATTTTTTGCTCGGAGGTACAACACTTTTTGTTTTGAAATATGCTGCATACAGACAGAGTTACATGAACGTATAATACTTTGTTTTCAACTGCAATAAAGCTTATTATTCCAGAAAGGAAGACCTTAAAGCAACAGTAAAAACTTATAAATGTGTATATATAATGGCTTTTTTAATGTTCTACAAGAAGTGCACTGAGATAGAAAAATCAAATCACATGTCCAAACACATCAGTTCTTTTCCAAAACACAGGAGAGGACATCATTACACTGAGCTGTTTGCTATCTATTCTGCACAATCCACATTAAAAAATAACGATAATACACTTAGCCTTAATAAACTGAAACATACTATTGACTGCTATACTGAAGAGTTTTTCTGGCATGAGCAACGTAGCTGCACAACTCATTACACTTTTTATACTCATGCTTCTTGAAATATATAACAGATAATATCAAGACAATGTTAATGCAGTGTTTAATGTTAATGCAATGTTAATGCAATGCAATGCAACAGGGCTGTAGCCAGGATTTTATTTCGTGGGTAGGTGGGGATTTCTTACACCATGGTGGAGAGGGTTCATAGTGTCGTAATATTTTTTTATAGTGTGTCCTTGCTAATTGAGGCCAAGCTAAATCAACAAAAGTGCAAAAAGATGTGGTGTTGGGCCTAATGGTGTTTTGCTAGTGGTTGCCTGACATATATACTGGTGAATTATTGCTGCTGTCAATGAATTGTTAATTATTGAAAATTAATTCTCTAAATCAATCATTCCTTGCATACCTGTGGTATTTTCAATATCACATTCTGCATCGTTCAAAAACTTCATGCTAAGAAATTCCAATTTTTTCAGAACTTAATGCTAAGAAATTTACGGTCCACTACATCATACCTAATTACTTTATGCCAGCAATTAGCAAGGGCCACAACTTGCACCCATACTCGATGTATGAGTGCATGTTGTGGACCTTGCAGAAAGATACAAAAAAAAGCTAGAGTCTTTTTAGCTAAGGTGACAATGAAGAGCTTCGAGAATCCTATGGGCTGCCAAACAAACTAATATGTCATTCATAAGAGAGATCAATCCTGAATGTCTTTTTGAAAGAAAGGTAATGACACTAATACCATCTTATTTTTGTCTTGTGATGCAAGCTACCAGTTTAGTAGAGCAAAAATTAACGCTAGCCAAAGTGGAAAGTCAGAGAAAAAGAGGTTGTGCATGCAGATGACAGATTGTATTCTGGAGGCCACAGGGAAACTTATAGGTGAGCTAAAAGAAAGTATTAAATAGGCCTCACTGGCACTCGTACACTTATGGTATCACTAGGAGTTGCATGCAATGCTTAAAAACAAAAACAATGGGTGCAAAAAAAGTTTCGGACAGGAGGAATGGGTTAATGTGCATCTCCCTGCTATGCCCATGACAACCATTATGTGTAAAAGAGAACAATGAACCTAATAGGCTTTTTTACTGAAAATAATTTGCACAATGAGATAAATTGCAGGTCATGTGCACACAATTTTCACGTAACCAATGATGACCTGATATAGCACTACCTATTTCTACAATTTAATAAGACATACAAACGGCTAGTTCCTGGAGCTTGCCTGTGTCCAAGCAAAAATAGGCTCCTGGACAATGACAAGACTTATGGCACTTGTTATCCCCGATAAAAGTACTACATAGTATAGGCAATAGATTGGTACAGTACCAAGTACTCCACCCATATCCTAACCACAAAATTTGACAAAATACTTACTTTGCCATAAATCTCTAGGCCCACCCCAGGTTCTGGTAAGTACTTGTCATCCAGGAACACTTTGCTCGTCTCCCATAGCCGTTTAAATTCTTTCAAGTAGCGTGGCTGGTCATTTTTGATGGCATCTACATCTAAATGTGGCAAGACAAAGTGGGTTACCTAAGTGGCCCAAATTACAAAATCAAGCAGCCATGATAGGCTAAATATCAATACACAAATCATGCAACATGTTGGCAAGCGCTTGGAGATCATGGAAGTCTTTTTTTTATACAGATGACAAAGGCGGGCAAATATTGCAGGCATAAGATGCTTCTTTCCCATGTTGTTGTAATACTACTTGCTGAATATATGGAGTAAAAATGCATTATCATACAGTGAAAGTTGTCCAGTAAGTAAACATAAATGTTTTTCAAACAGGAGCTAACATTTCCAAGCTTCACTGGTATGGCATACTTTCTTCTGTTGCTAGCACCCAGCAAGTTTAAACCAAAGAGAGAGAGAGAGAGAAAGAAAATGGCCACCAGCAATTGCACTGAAGCCTCCATGCTATTAAAGAGACCGTGAAAAAAAAAATGTCATGGTTGATTGTTCTTTCATAGGAGTCGTTCACAACACGAAAGTGAAATGCGTCTCTATCGAAGTAGTTGCAGCTGTGCTGGGTGTTAGGAAATATGATCTGCAAAATATGTACTGCTATTGGGCTGGCATGGCGGCCCTAAACATGGATGAAACCATGTTGACAAGCCCTGCCCCATCTACGGGAGCATTTTGGTCTGACTCCATAGTGTCTTTGGCTGCTCAAAGGTGAGTGGCACGGTCCATAGTATCAGCGGCAAGACCAAACTGTCGGATTTCGTAGGATGCAGCATAAATAGCTGCCTTTTAATGCATCAAAGTGAGGACTGCGAACAATTAATGTGAATCTCAAAAAAAAAAAAAAAAAAAAAAAAGAAGCTTAAAAGCACATGGCTGATGAATTAGGTATTGTGAGAACAAAATAGTATAGTTAAGTACAGGTGTGGCTGCCCAGGTCTCTCAAATCTCTGCAAAAAGTCAAGTCAGTCATAGACAAGTCAATAGGCCTGCAACATGCAATAACCACATTACAGGAAGTGTACAGCCATGGTACCAGCCATTCAGTCCCCAATACTGCTCCATGCCAACATACTGACATAAAACGATATGGGGGATATCACGAACAAAGATGTGTCAATTACAGACACTCCCTTTTGTTTTGACTCTAGATGACATCAGTTTGCATGCAAGTAGCAAAAGTCCTTTAGGCAGTGACCATATTTTCCCATTAAGCATGTATTAGCCACACTAAGTCCTGTTTATTCCACTGTAAGAAGATACACCGAGAGTGGTAATGGTCACCTAACACCCTTACGATGAATTATGATAACACAAATTCTCTAAAAAGCCAAAATGCTTGGGTACCTTTATCTTCCTGCAATTTAATGTACTTATGCTAAAGTAAATTTCTGATAAGCAACAATTCACAATGTCCCTATAAAATATGTGGCAAAAAGAACAGCCGACATGGACTTAACACAGACAGGCGTTTATTAGTGTACACCTGAGCCCAGAATGTAAATATGGCCACCAGTCTCCTCAAACACACTCATGTGCTCTCAGGCACAAAGTTCATCTTCTTCTTGAATAAACAAGACAGGAAATTTAACAGTCCCTGCATCTTTGTCTTAGGGTCTCCTCTTTGGCAGCATACAAGATAAGGTAGCTAAGATATTGCAACATGCAAAGTAAGCTAACAATACTTTTAGTATACAGTCAGTATAAATCATGAAGTGACTCCACTGTTCATCCTTTTGATGAAATGAAGTGTCCTTCTACTTATGGAAAATCAGTTCTGAGGAAGCCCACAAGGTGAAGGAAGGTTAATAAAAGGAAAAATTGTTACCCACTTGACTGTAGCACAAGACTAGTTTTTTTTTCTTTTTCTGGGCTTTGCAGAACTGATTTGCCACATTCAGTCTCCCTGCACTTCAAGTTACCAGTTAACCCACCCTTGCACTGCAGACCGGCAGACCTCCTGGATAGCTCATATGTTAGAAAAAATGCTTCAGAAAGGCATTGGTCCTGGCCTTCATACCCAGTTTCAGTTTAGTGGTTACATATGCATCAGTTACAAAATACTCGTATACAGGTGAGGGTCCCAGAGTATAAGTACTGAAGACCAGGACAAATTTTTCAACTGCAAAGCATGTGCTCTGAGAATCCTGTATGTTGAGGTTCTTTTGTGATCTCTTTTTAAATTTATTTCTACTTACGTGACATAAGATCTGTAAAACACCTTTGCTTTCCAAACACCTTGTCTGCCTCTGACCATGCATCTTTGTTCTGAAAAAGATGAATACTGAAAACATACTGATGGCACTGCAGTATACAGGAGCTTGAATTGGGTACACACAAGGTGCTTTACCTTGTCAAAAATATTTATGAAGCACCACCAATTTATTTCTCTTATTTTCAATGATTTTAAATTAGCAATTACAGGCACTGCAGTATACAGGCACTGCAGTATACAGGAGCTTGAATTGGGTACACACAAGGTGCTTTACCTTGTCAAAAATATTTATGAAGCACCACCAATTTATTTCTCTTATTTTCAATGATTTTAAATTAGCAATTACAGTAGACTCTTAATGAACGGCAATCTCTTAAAAGGGTCCTGAACCAGTTTTCCAACTAACCACTGAATGAAAGAGTTGAAAAAGATGAATACTGAAAACATACTGATGGCACTGCAGTATACAGGAGCTTGAATAGGGTACACACCATTCCATAACAGTACGCAAATATAATTTTTTTTCACCAAATTGAATGCAACATGATACACAGATTTTTGTCACCATGTTGACTAAAAAGTGGATAGTCATGGCACTGAATTAAATATGTACAGGGGGAATTAAGAAAGGCTGTTTTATTAAGTGATGACCAGTTGTGGTAGGCAGGCTTCACTACGTTGAATGCAACAGCTATGCATCCTAGTGAATAAAACAATGCAGAAGACACAGCAGTCAGTATGGAATACTACATCAGTGAAGCATACTGTGCAGTGATATATCTACAGAAAGTTTCTTACATAAAATTGTTTATAAAACAGAAAATAATTCTAACGGTGCAAACTGTTTGTTGACGTGAAAACATTAATGAAATTTCATTGAGGGAAATGCAGATAGTACTTTTCATGGTAACTTTGCTGCTGTACTAACAGAACATGATTGGCTGCAGAACACTAGTTATGATTAGTCTG
This sequence comes from Rhipicephalus sanguineus, assembly GCF_013339695.2. Lineage (NCBI taxonomy): Eukaryota > Metazoa > Arthropoda > Arachnida > Ixodida > Ixodidae > Rhipicephalus > Rhipicephalus sanguineus. The sequence continues at coordinate 146,512,514 of NC_051176.1, forward strand.
GCAGCAAGCAACTTTGACCAGTCCTAGTCAATGGTGCTTTACCTTGTCAAAAATATTTATGAAGCACCACCAATTTATTTCTCTTATTTTCAATGATTTTAAATTAGCAATTACAGTAGACTCTTAATGAACGGCAATCTCTTAAAAGGGTCCTGAACCAGTTTTCCAACTAACCACTGAATGAAAAAGTCTGAAAAAGATGAATACTGAAAACATACTGATGGCACTGCAGTATACAGGAGCTTGAATTGGGTACACACCATTCCATAACAGTACGCAAATATAATTTTTTTTCACCAAATTGAATGCAACATGATACACAGATTTTTGTCACCATGTTGACTAAAAAATGGATAGTCATGGCACTGAATTAAATATGTACAGGGGGCTTTTCAACTAGCAAACTTACTCTTACGTAAGAACATTTCAAAGAGATGCTTGTTTTGCTTTCATTGCCTTTTTGTTTTGTTTTGTTTTTCAAGGAAAATGTCAGCTGAAGTGCATCCTGCAGCATGATTCTGTTGTTCACTTTGGAATCTACTGTACACATCTTAAAGGGGCCATGACATGGTCGCCCAAAGATTTGTGGCTTTCAGCGAACAGAATCATGCTGCATCCTGCAGCATGATTCTGTTGTTCACTTTGGAATCTACTGTACACATCTTAAAGGGGCCATGAAATGGTCGCCCAAAGATTTGTGGCTTTCAGCGAAAATTAGAAGTAGAGGGTCTATTATGCCTGTACAAATTTCAAAAGTTAGCCGTAAAAGAATATTTCAGTGCAAAACAAGCCCTAGAAGTCGCCGGCTGTAAACTCCGCCCACCGCCGGCGACCGCCATTTTGTCATGGCGCGTGTGACGTCATGTGCAGCACGGAATGGAGTCGTCGTCTTCTACCAAAGTTTGAGCCGCTGCAAATCCTTTGATTTCAGTGCCAAGCTGATGAAAGCCAAAAAAAATCTCGATATCACGTGCAGCTGACCACAGAACAATATTGTTCGCTGCAATGCAGACGCTTGCACAGCTAGCTGCTTGTTACGTCACGGCTCGTGAGTGCACCAATGTTGCCTGACTCTCGGGCCGCTCGCGCGTTTATAAAAATATTCGATTATAAATTAAGTGCTCGACCAAATGCGCTAAAATTTCGCCAGCTTATTTGTGAATGCATAAGGATTAATCCAAATAACACAGATTATGGTCGAAAATTCAGTGTCATGGCCCCTTTAAATCGTTAACATAACCTAGGCTTTACATAAACATCTAAGGTTCCAGATCTACCAGAGCATAGGTTAAGGCCATAGAAGTTATAGGTTAAACACCAGAAAAGCTTTAAATGATCACTGTGGTTTTTAACTCTAGTACAGTAAAAGCTCGTTAATTCGAACTCGAAGGAGACTATAAAATTGTTCGAAATAAGCAGAGTTCGAATTAATGGACGGGTGCTAGAATGAATGGCGCCACAATGAATGGCACCACACTGCACGGGCAGAATCCAAAGATGCCACCTCTGGACTTGTTATCGCGAAATAGGCCCTACTACAAATTTGTGGCCGGTGATTTTAAAAATTAAGTTCATGACAATCTAACAGCGAACAGAATTAATTGATCAGTCAGTGATACGCCAAAAACAAGCACCGAAATGCAGCCATGTAAGCAGTGAGCCTTAATGTCGAAATATACGACGCTATTTATGCTCCAAAACGCGTTCATTTACATGGCAAAGTTAGCACAATCAAAATTAAATGTAATCAGTAATTTGCATTTGCTTGCGTTTCTTCAGTCGCAACTCCATGAGCATCGTTAGCAGCTTGCCCAAGAGCTCCAGCGCAGTATTCGAATTCTCACTTCCAAAGCAATGCTCCTGTTTCGTTGTTTTCCATCACTAGTAAATTTGGTTTGGTTTGGATTTGCAACACATTGTGATCACTCTGGGCCGACTTCTGTGAGAAGTGATGAAAACCAGGGGCTCCCAGTTCGAATTAACCGTTGTGGATATCAATGCGTTCGAATTATTGTGAGTTTTCACCCATAGAAATACACACGGCTGTGCCGCGACCAGGGCGTCAGTTCAAATTACGTGTAAGTTCCAGTGAACTGTGTTCGAATGAACGAGCTTTTACTGTACTGGTATTAGAAGCAACGAACGTGATGTAACTACGTGTAGCAATGAACATGTTACGAGTTCACTTTAATGGTTAGGGCAATGTAAGTCAGTACAGCAAGTAACGCTATGATGCACACGACAAGTAAGACTATGAATGAAGAATAAAAAGTCCTTGTAGAATGAAAAGAAGAGAGAAGGCTCTTGATAGCTTGAAGGTTGGCTAAAATCTGGGACATCAAGCTTTGCAGTGGATGAACAGTGTGCGAGCTCAATGCCCATTTTCTATTGATCCAATTTTGTTGATGGGCTGCAGGAGTGCATATCGATTTCATGAGGATGACATAATAATGTTGACAAACATGCCCTACTGGCAGTAGTAATCAGTCACTGCAATAGTACCTTGAACACCCAAACATCAACCTTTTCATTCACCATGCTCTTTGAGCACTACAACTGGGTTCCAAAACTCGATAGAACACAAGCTTGGGCTAGTTCGTGATTTAGCATCGACATGTTTCCACAGCACAAAGTTAACAAGGACAGATGCTGTGTTGTGTCCTCTCATCTTTCCTCGTTCAATTTGTGCTGTGCAAAGATGTCGATTTCAAAACTCATTCACGACTGAGAACTAATATTCCACACAAATATGGAAAACAGTCTATAACAATTAAAGCTGAGCAATCACTCCCTAAGAACTATGCAAACATGTAAGCTCAGAAGTTGCCACATTACTGACACTGAGCTTCACCAGCAGTCTGCAGAAGTATCGTACTGACGTGTCAGGCACGTTGGGAGACACCTTGCACAGACCAGCACACTCCACCTTATGGTCTGGCCAGGCCAATTTCTGTAAAGACAAATTAAGTACCACGAAAGAATTTGTATGCATGCAGTATACACAGTGGACATCTAGAATCAGCACAGGTATTAAGCGTATATAAAAAACTAATATTCCTACTGTCTTGGATCTCAAATCTTGCATCAGCTAGCAAAGATGTCATTTCTACTTGATCATCTTTGGGCACATCACTATGCTTTATACAAGAATTAAGAAAGGCTGTTTTATTAATTGATGACCAGTTGTGGTAGGCAGGCTTCACTACGTTGAATGCAACAGCTATGCATCCTAGTGAATAAAACAATGCAGAAGACACAGCAGTCAGTATGGAATACTACATCAGTGAAGCATACTGTGCAGTGATATATCTACAGAAAGTTTCTTACATAAAATTGTTTATAAAACAGAAAATAATTCTAACGGTGCAAACTGTTTGTTGACGTGAAAACATTAATGAAATTTCATTGAGGGAAATGCAGATGGTACTTTTCATGGTAACTTTGCTGCTGTACTAACAGAACATGATTGGCTGCAGAACACTAGTTATGATTAGTCTGGCAGCAAGCAACTTTGACCAGTCCTAGTCAATGGTGCTTTACCTTGTCAAAAATATTTATGAAGCACCACCAATTTATTTCTCTTATTTTCAATGATTTTAAATTAGCAATTACAGTAGACTCTTAATGAACGGCAATCTCTTAAAAGGGTCCTGAACCAGTTTTCCAACTAACCACTGAATGACCTCAGTATTGGAGTTTATTGTCTCACGAATCGACTGCCACCAAATTTCTCGAATTTGTCAATAATGAGAGGAGTTACAGGAATTTGTCGCATGCTTTAAGCAATTCTCTCTTATCCACTCCCGACGAGCACGTTAGAAGCTACACAGGGAGGGATGGCATGGGGGAAAGAAGTTGCGTCAGCGCGCGTGATGAAACGCAATCGCTCTTTCCTGTTGCGATTCCTGTGAGCGAGTGTGGCTACTGTGTAATGTTAGTAGACTATGGAACACTGCGTCGACATGTGGTGGCACCCCGTGGAAAGAAGTACATCTGATCCAAACGTTGCTCTTTATGTCAGCTATTGTCCAACAGCATGCTATCCGTTGCTTGACGTCAATCAGCAGGCGCCAACAGCTACAAAGAGAGTGAGCACAGGCCTCTGTATGAAAAGAGGGCACCTGAGAAAATGGTAACTTTGCGCTCTGCTTCTAAACTCTCCCTGCCCCGCACGACTGCAAGGTTGGCTGAAATTTTCACAGCAGTTGCCACTTTCCGCAGGACGTCTTGTATCACCAAACCTCAGGGTGGTTCATGACCCCTTTAAACGGAATCGCTGCTTAAATGCCACAACTGCCTCTAATACGATTGGTTTCGTACTTGAATCCTGCACCCCTGTTCATGTCTCAGTAAACAGGAATCCTGTTTAATATTTTCCTGGTCCCTACAGGTTCCGTTTCACAAGAGTCTACTGTATCTTAAAAAGCACACGAACTACCTACAGTGAAAGACTGATTTTTGAACATGCAGAACGAAAATTGAAGTTATGGCTAATATATTTACAGAAATTTTACTCCGGTTTCCTGTGTACTACACACTTTAAGAGAGGTAAGATAACAATGCAGGCACATAAAAGATTTTGGGTAAAGTATTAAAAAAAGTGTGCTATCCTTTCAGGTTATGAGAAAAAAAAAAGCTAATCAAGACAAAAAAAAAGCAGGCTTTTAATATTAGTTCAAAAATTAATTTCTGAGGTTTTACATGCCGAAACCAAAATATGATTATGAGACCTACTATAATATGAACCACAGACTAAATCTGACTACCTAAGGTTCTTTAGTGTGTGCCTAAATCAAAGCCCATGGGTGTTTTTTCATTTTGTTGCCACTGAAATATGGCCAGCATGGTATGGAAACAAACTTGCAGCCTCGTGCTCAGCAGCATGCCATAGCTGTTAATTGACCACAATGGGTGCAATATTATCATAAGCTGTCATGTATACTAGGATGTTCTGAAACATTCCTAGCTGAGCAATTTTAAGCAGTGCACACTACTACTACTGCCAATAAAGGTGCTTTGATACGTCCATTCAGTCACTTATGCTATACAAATTTTGCATCGTATAAGCACCCTCAATAAACCAAATCTATGTTATGGCTACAAGAAACAAGTAACAGCGCTTATTTAAAACTGAGCAAGTAGAGGTGCTTCACAAAAAATTATGTGTAGTTCTTTAAAACAAACTGGTCTACAAAAATTTTCAGACTTCACAGACACTTTGGTTTTGATTGCATGCATACTGCTCTCATGTGAATACCAAGTAGGTTTTTGAGACTATTGGAATGTGTACAATGTCACGTAACATGCTCACACAGATAAAGTTTCATTACATTAGGCCACAGATGCAGTAATGAACTGGGTGAATAATAGTCAACCTTACTGCTGTCTTTTGCATTGTTCTTACCACATATGAAAGTGTCAAACCAAACAAATACTGGTTTGGTTTGAGTGCACTACATTTCCATTCTGGAGAAATAGAAATCTATAATGGTTTGCAAACCAATTCGGCACTGTCAACTTTATCTTCCACATTTCACACAGTGCTATTAACTTAAACGTGCTAAGCTGAAACTTTCCAAACAGCACTGCTGAAGTGACTGCGCTTATAAGTTCACGAACCATGTGCTTTTCCAAGTGCATAGGATATCCGTAAGTTTCGTCAGGTGGTGGGAGAAATGAGCACATTGAGAGATTGAAAACAGTGATCAATGTTTTTACATAAATATCAGTGAATAGTTAAAATAGCTACGGCAATCATATTCATGAACACAAGGCATCTAGGGCACTGTGTTTCATGGCAAGAATATACGGCCCAACAATATGTCCATCCTGGAGCTCTCTTTCCAATGTTTCTTTCTGCTGCTGATCATAATGAGAATGGGTAAAACAGTTTATAGATGTTCTAAGAGTGAAATTTTCAAGCCGAGTGAAATAGGAGTGTTAGAGAAAAATGACTATCAAATATGGATTGAAATTAAATAAAATGAAAGGTTTTGTAGAGAATGTTTGGCAACAAGACTACTTACCTAATGTGATACGTGTACACCACATGTGACATGGCAGGATTACATCTGACGCACGATTACGTTGAAATTAATGATAAAAAGAAAGCACTGTGTCATACATGCATCTATTGATGAACCATGCTCATTGAGTTAAACGCTACAGCACAGTGAATCATTCTGAAGGAAAATAAGCATGTTAAGATTGGTAAAATAATAAATTTCTTTGTTTTAATTGAAACAGCTAATGGATAGGCTGCATAAAGGTGAGACATGCTTAATCTATAGTGGGTAACTATTTTGCATAAGCACCTTCATGTGTTTATTCGGCAACCCGGTCGGCTGCACAACAACATCAATGCACCAGAATCGTTCGGTCCGGATTCCGTGAGCTATTCACTCGTGATGTTCTCTTGTCTGTCTGCACCAGAATCACCTAGATGGCTCTATTTGAATCAGTCTCTCTATGCACAGACTTCAACAATTGCTGTTGCTTATACAATGCACTGCTTTGTTCCAAACCATTAAGCAATATTATTATTATTTTTTGGTTCCGGCCGAGATTTCAGTGTGGTTTGACATCCTGCTGCATACACCTCTCCTTACTATTTTTCCCTCAACATCAAATGTTGCTGTCATTCTTGTGACAAATGCATTTCATCATAACTTGTGAAAAGTGTTGTGTGTATGCCTAGCATGAGTTACTCATTGGATAGTGAATGTAAAGACATTTTGAAAGACGTGGCGCAAGGTTATGAATGAGAAGAAAGGGACAGAAAGAGCGCCAAGCGATCGAATGCACCTGAGCATGAGTAGGAGGTAATTTGTTTTGTAATAGTTTTGGCACTGTTTCTGTACCTTCGTCCTTCTCGTTCGTAACCTTGCGTCACATCTTCAAGTAGCTATGCACCAACTAGCCCAACATAGCGTGTTGTAAAGACAACTGTATGCACAAGATTTTCTCTGATAGCATTCAAATAACCATTTTACAAAAGTGTTGCTTCACACGTTAAAACGTGTACACTGAATTCATGTTTAGTAGAAGAGAGCAGTAGGAAAGTACATCTGACGTTCAGAAACCAAAGTATCACCAAACCAAAGAAACCAAAGTACCAAAACGCACTTTAAAAAAAAAAATGAATCGAGAAGTGATGTCAAAAATGCACGTTTAAACAGTGCATGCGAGATGTCCACTGTAGATAATGCTCTCTTGAAAATTCTTACGATTAGCTCATGTCGCAGAGAGGCAGCAGCTCCTTTTCACTCTCGCACTTAACGATCAAGCCCGCTTGACTTGAATTCTCCCACGCTTAACAACGCTTTATGCTTCAATCATGCTAGATTAGCTAGTTTGATGCATACAGACTTTAATGAGAATCATAACTGCACTTAGCAAGAGCTATCAGCCTGTCGTGTGTAAACGCGTTCGTTGTAGAACGACCACAAAAAAAGTTACAATTAAGTGATTCTGTTTATTCTCTGCCCACACCAATCTGAACACTGGTGTGACAACGATTAACTGCCTTATTACAGAGCGATTTCATCTTCGACAGAAAGCGCTCGTGATAATGCATGCGTGATCCACTGCACAGCACGAGCGGTGTGCGCTTTGCCCGGGGCAAGATGATCAATGAAGTGCTTTCATTCTTGTTCCCCCCACGATCACACGGATATAAATACTCATTAATCAACGAAGCAAGGAAAGCCAAACCAGTAAGTACGACCGAGCCGCCTTCTTTGCAATTCTTCATGCTCGACCGAGTCTTTTCTCACCTGACATTGCTTGTTGCAAAAGTAGACGTATTTGCACGCAGAACACCGCTTTAGGGTCCCGGATCTTCAAAAAAAAAAAAAAAAAACTGCGATGTAACAAACATCTACGCTGACGCGATTCAGAGGGAGCCTTACTCCAAAAAGCAAAAGTCGCACACTAGGCCGCGGCCTTCTTTGCCCAAGACGTAGACGAACGGCGTTGAGGACAAAATCTCGTCCCCTGCTTTGTACGTCAACATTTCTGCGCGTAGCACGGCAGCCTAAGTAAAACAATCGAAAAAGGCACCTCGACTTACAACACCGAATGCCGGCGAGGCACCACGGAAACACGCGCCTCGCTCAGCTGCTGCGATACCGAAACCACAACCGAGGCTAATTGTTGACAAACGATCTTGAAATTCCGACAAAAGTTGCCGAATTCAAAACTGCATCTAAAAAGTAAAAACTGTGAGATACGTGTATAAGGCATTATGTAATAATGTGATAATAATGTTTTCCCACAACGCTTGGCATATTTGGCTTTCAGCCGACTCTGCCGTTGGAAACTGCCGCATAAGCTAGCCAGAGTGCCAGCTGAGTTCTCTGCAAAACAAAACTTAGCATCCCAATGTCCTACCGCATTAACTTTTATATTACCTACAGGTTTCATGAAAAGTACTGCAATCCCTTGGTTCGCGCGTGCGCATAGGATATGAGATTATCGCTTCTATGATATCTGATAAGTGAGCGCAAGCGGCGTTGTCGCTAGCAACGATCAGTATGTCTGCGCTTCTCAGTCACTTCGAAGACTTCTACTTCACGAATCAGTACTGGGAATATTTGGAATTTCTAGCGCATTCTTCATTCACAACGGTCATGGCTGATATGTTCGAGCATCACCTGGTAAGCGTGTTGACATCTAAAGAGCCGAAGGTTGACGATTGTGCTGCTGCGTGTTCGTCATGCTTCGCGCTGCAGCCGTATGTGTTCCGTGCCGTTGCGTTGTTTTGATTCCGTTCCTGCTTGTTTGTTTTTCTGTCTCTCTTTTCTAGGTGACAATATGCACAGTCGTCCTTTTGTCCGTTGCTGTGGCACTAGGAATAATTCTTTTTTATAGGAAAATAAAGAACAAAGGTGCGTACCTTTGACCAAGGTAGCATAGCACATTGCCTAACGTTGCTCTGGACTAAATGCAGCTGTTTTTAACCTTCCTGTCTTTTGAGTTACGTTAATTGATGTCTGTTTCACCTTACAGTGGACGTTGTGCGGGCGCGAATGCTGGGTACTTCGAGGCCCCGCTTTCGTAAGAGGGACAAGGTGCTGTTTTACGGGCGCAAAATGTTGAGAAAGGTAATTTCCGTGCACTAAAATCGTAATCCTCAAATCAGTATTTCTTGTAGATTGCTCGTGGTTGTTGTGCTGTACAAGGAACTTATAAATGTTTTTCGTGCACCTCAGGTGAACTTCCTTACAAATCAAGCCACGAGTGGCAGGACGAGGCAAAAAAACAGACAAATGGTCCTGCGCTTCGCAAAAAGGTAGGAACATGCCCACAAGGAAACGTTATTGACGTGGTTACAGCTGGTCGGATCAAATGTATGGCTGATGTTTAAACATGTTGATCAATTCACATCTGTGAGAAGGAAGGCTGGATGGATGAAAAGTCCTTTATTGAAAAAGAGGGAGGCGCATGGCCTCTGTGGGTATAAGCGGGACTTTCAAACTATACTAATATTTCACAGTGTCGTAGGGTTTGCACTTATTCAAGTCACAATCACTTGTACTGAGGCGGTGTGTGGTCAGTACTGTGGTTTGTCGGACCCCCTAAACCACTCTGATCAGGCCACTCTGACTTCCATATTGCGCAAATACTAACTGCGTGTTCGGGTCCATAAGCAGCACTTCCTGATAATTTGTGTACTGCAAAGCCAGTATGGCCATTCGCCCTTTATTGAATGCGGAACACTGCCACAATAAGTGGTGAAGGTCTGTGCGGCAACGCAGCCTGCAGTGATTGCACATCAGAACACTGAAAAATCTGTTGTACAGTGCGGTCCACTGTTAGAGGGAACACGTGATCGCGTGGCCGGTGGCCCGCGTGGCGCAAACTAGCGGCGAGATTTGTAAACGCGGTGCACGCGCATAATGGCGTAAGGGCAGCGTTTGCCGCTGTTCGTCTGCTACTTTTCGCCCCTGCGCTTTGCGAGCGCTGGACAGCGCTTTCGTTTTTCAGCGGTGTGATTCATGTAGCCGCCACAGCTTGGTCGGGTAATCAGTAGGCAGAAAAAAAAAAGTGTTTGTTGCTCCGGTTTCTCGCCAGTTTTGATGTGATGTGATTCGCGGCCCCAGCGGCCTAATTTCGACTGGGGCCCCCAGCTGTGAAATTCTGTGAAAGTGATAACGAAGCCTGTCACTTGTGTAACCTAGTGTAAGTGCTCATTATGAGGGAAACTGCGCAAAAAAAGCAACGTCGACAAAAGGAGAACAGAACAGCACAAGCGCATGCGCTTGTGCTGTTCTGTTCTTTCTTTGTCAACGTTGCTTTTTGCGCAGTTTCCCTCATAGTGAATTACCAACTAGCCCAAGTCTATTCTTGTAAGTGCTCACCGATAAGTTAGCGGTAAGCTTTCAACATGCTGCTTGCACCAGCTGGCCGCTTTTTATAACAGACAAGCAAGTTTATGCCCGATGCAGAGATCATAGCAGTCTTGTTCTTCCAACCGTAAAAATATAGAATTTCACTAGTGCGCGCCGAGCGCTGGGGCGAAGAAGTAGCAGACGACGCGGGACACGAACCGCCCTTGTGATTCCACGCGCATGCTCCGCGCTTTTTGAAATCTCGTCAGCAGTTAGCGCTCCGTGGACCTCCGGCCGCGCGCTTGCGTGTTCCCTCTAAGAGTGGACCGTACTGTATTTGCATATGCTATGCGAAATACTTTGTCTCAACATAGTGCCCCTGCAGTATCTGTCAGACACAACCTGTGGGAGCTCTGCACCAGTTCTGATAGTACACGATGTGCTGTGATCTGGGTTTTGTGCATTGCTTGCTCTCTGAAATCTATGGTAATATTGTACTGAGGCACCACATTATCCAGTTGGTAAACACTACATTATCCTATAGTGGAATGACTTTTGCCACGAAGATCAGTCAGACGTGGTCATAGTCTTACAGCAACCAGAAAGTTCTACCTAAAGCTCTCGAATGTAGGGGTCACCAAAAATTAAAGAAAAGTTAGTTTTCTTCATCCTCATTTTGTCGTCTTGCTTTAGCTTTGATCTTTTCATGAACTCAATACAACTTGTCCAATCGTTCATGGCCTCAAAAACCTTCATTGCAAATAACCACGAAGTGCGTGCCCAGATATAGCTGGCCGAACACTGAAGTTTTAGAAGTGGATTGCTCACTGGTGTGTCACATGTTGCTCAGCACATCTGTCATGAATACATATTCAGAGAGAAGCTTAGGAAACTGAATGATATTCAACTTTATTCGTATTAATACTCAGGATTGATATATTAGCAAATTGCATATGAACATAGCACTTAGTTTATGATTTTCACAATACATTTTATGGTATTTTTACTTTGTAGCTGCACTGGCACTGATAGTGCCAATAGCAACCTGCAGGGAAGCCAATTTTTTGTAACTGGTTACTCCTGTGTACACCAACAAAAGTCTTTACAGACCAAGGCAGCAAGTGCCACAGTGATTGCCACATTGCCCAGCAAGAATTTTTTGTAATCAATACATACTGGTTTCTGGTTTCAGGCTGCTGCGCCTAAAGAAGGATCAGCCACCAACATTACAAGTTAAGGAACCATCACAGGCATTCCTTGAAGAAGACTACACAGAACAAATGGAGAAGCGCCTACCACCAGACGTCATTTATATGTTGCGAAGCATACGGTGGGTAGGCAAAAATACAATGCATGGTCATTAATTATAGGGTCATTCCACGCCAACTGTCCCAGTCTGGGCGCTCGACAAAAATTGATTTCTCTGAAAAAATCTGAGAAAATTAGACACATATAGACATTACTTCTACAGTATTCTCCCAAAATATTTCGAGCGATAAAAATTTTTCGGGCACATGAGCGCCATTTGAACTTCTCGATATGGTGGAAAACCAGGTACGAAAGAAAAATTCGCTATAAATGGACCGTTTCATGCATACATTCGAAACTTGCTTTTTTGTGTTTTTAGAGCATCGCGCTCTTATTATAGGACAGTTGCATGGAGTTCCTTTATATTTTTCACTCCTTGGCGCGTAAGTAAAAGTGAGTGAGTTCCTGCGTCTTCGGGACTTTTTTTAACAAAGGAAGATTGTAGACCAAATATATCAATTATTTTTATAGAACTCTCCATAAAACGTACTATCTCTTAAAGCTTTTGTTTTGCCTGTGTGCGGCGCACAGGTTCTAAAATAAAATCCTGAACTTGGAAAAAACGCTACATTGGCCTATGTTCAGACGTCTGTAGCACCCTAAGGTGGTCCAAGAAAAAATAAGCAGAAAAGCGCATACGATTGACAATCATAACATCTTTGTCCCCAAAAAGTTTAATCGAAGTAGTTTTTGTTATAGTCAAGAAAAAAAATTTTTGAAGTTTAGTCCCGTCATTGCATTATTTTGCTATGGCGGCAGTACAAACCGACTGAATTTACTGCATAGGAAAAAGAGGTAGTGTCTTCGTAGCATGTAGTTTTCAGCTCCTTTTGTTAGTACTTTATAATGTATATTACATATCAAGGAGATGATAAACAGAGGTAAAAATATAACAATACCATTGGCTTTGATGCCGAAATTCCCCAATAATGAATCGCGTTACTTATTGCATGCGGCTCTGCGAATCAATTGGCGTCAAAATAAGTTAAGTCTCAAAGTTCATGTAAACCGGATAAAGGAGGCATGAGCATGGTCATTTATAGTAAATCCAAACGGAGTTCATCAAAGTATTCCGCAACGAACTGCACATGATGTGACAACGCGCCGCGTATTCACGCATTCCGTCCGTCGTCCATGACACTACGGACGGAATATGCCAAGCTATTTTTCACATCCTTATTTGGATGGTTGCAGGCAGCAGGTTTTGGTTAAAGTAGAATTTGTCTGTCTGGTAACATGCATTGTTTTACAGCTGTTATGAGATCACAGCAGCCTATTTTTGTGGCGTAGTTGTCCGGCGCCACCGCCGCCACCTCCGGTGTGCATAAACAATGGAATAAGTAACGCGATTCATTATTGGGGAATTTCGGCATCAAAGCCAATGGTATTGTTATATTTTTACCTCTGTTTATCATCTCCTTGGTATGTAATATACATTACAAAGTACTAACAAAAGGAGCTGAAAACCACGTGCTACGAAGACACTACCTCTTTTTTCTGTGCAGTAAATTCAGTCGGTTTGTACTGCCCCCATAGCAAAATAATGCAATGACGGGACTAAACTTCAAAAAATTTTTTCTTGATTATAACAAAAACTACTTTGATTAAACTTTTTGTGGACGAAGATGTTATGATTCTCAATCGTATGCGCTTTTCTGCTTACTTTTTCTTGGACCACCTTAGGGTGATACAGACGTCTGAACATAGGCCAATGTAGCGTTTTTTCCAAGTTCAGGATTTTATTTTAGAACCTGTGCGCCGCACACAGGCAAAACAAAAACTTTAAGAAATAGTATGTTTTATGGAGAGGTCTATAAAAATAATTGATATATTTGGTCTACAATCTTCTTTTGTAAAAAAATTCCCGAAAAAGCAGCAACTTACTGAATTTTACCTACGCGCCAAGGAGTGAAAAATATAAAGCTACTCTAAGCAACTGTCCTATAATAAAAGCGCGATGCTCTGAAAACACAAAAAAGCAAGTTTCGGATGAATGCGTGAAATGGTCTATTTATCGCGAATTTTTCTTTCGTACCTGGTTTTCCACCATATCGAGAAGTTCAAATGGCGCTCACGTGCCCGAAAAATTTTTGCCGCTCAAAATATTTTGGGAAAATACTGTAGAAGTAATGTCTATGTGTGTCTAATTTTCTCAGATTTTTTCAGAGAAATCTATTTTTGTCGAGCGCCCAGACTCGGACAGTTGGCATGGAATGACCCTATATCTATACTGCATGCACAGCTTAGGTAGGCATTGAAACCTGTGTGTTCTATATCGTTAACCCCTTACTGCACATTAGATGTTTGCAAAATGCCAAAAGATGGCAATGAAAATGAGTACTTTCAAGATTTGGAGGTTCCTTTGCACATAGTTGCATTTTTGCATCACAGCTTTGAATTTAGTACCAGCAAATAATGCCATCTACACTACAACAATGAATGCAAGACTCTTAAAAATGCAGCAGGTGCCTCACGTTCACGCTGTCACTAATTCAGGGAAGTTTTGACAGTTGCACATTAGTTTTAGCTGCTGTGGTGGCGTAGTGTCTCTGGTGTCGCATAGCAGTGGCTGAGGAGATGGCCGTTGCACTTACTATCTCTGCCACTATTGCCGCTATCTTAATAAGAGACTCCAAATGTGTAATCCGAAATTGTGCCTGTGGTTCAATCTGTCTCTGCACAGTGCCTCATTAGCCAAACTTCCCACTGTAGCAGTCTCATATGGGCCCTGGCTCATTTCCTTTTCCTGACAGTGCATCCACCCACAGCACTGCCCAAGAGTTAGCCTGCCAGGCGGAGGCATGAGGCCGTTAAAATTCTGTGGTTTTACTTGCCAAAGCCATGATACGATTGAGGCATGTTGTAGTGGGTTACTCCATATCAATTTTGACACTAGTGGTTCTTTAATATGCACTTAAATCTAAGCACACAGGTGATGAGGGAAAGCACACTTTCCCTCATCAAAATGTTGTTGCTGTCCTCAGAAATCAAACCCACATCCTCAAGCTTAGCAAGGCAATACTTTAGCAGCTAAACTACCACAGCAGGTGCAGGAGTGCATGTCGAGGGAGCTCACAAAAATATGTTACAAATCTACAAGGAAATAAAACACTAGGTTACCAACTGCGCCGTTGCACTTACTGGCAAGATACAAGACGCTATCCAAGGCACAAGCACATGCCTCGTGCCGTCTGCAGGCCAATGATAACTACCTTTAATATGACATAGTTCTCAGTAGAACCAAGTATTTCACTTTTTGTAACTTTATGTGCGTAGAGCACCTTGTATTTTTAAGTTCAATATAAATGAAGTGTTTGTGTTTTTAATAGAATGAAGTTTCACTTCTGCTGCATAGGTAGACTGAGGCAATAAAACTTGGGGCCCCTTATTCATTTACCTAAGACAACTGAAGGCACAAGCCATCCACTCTGGTTACCGTCATTATCAGTATCATCGTTACCAAAGATGACTACGCGTGTTTTGGTACCGTTCATATTCATGACGGCTATGCTGACAGCTACTTTTCCTTTGATGAGGAATATGAAGCTTTCGCCTTATATGGTGATGATTGCACCAGATGGCTTTTGCCTTCGAGTCCTCCCAGAAGAACAGTCGCATAATCAGAGGAGCAATCAAGATGATAATGATCATTATCATCATCTTCAATTATGATAATAACGATAATCTTTTTCTTTGATGATGATGAAAATGTGATTAAGATGGCCACACCGGATAGCTTTTGCCTTCGAGTCCCCCCAGAATAACAATCAAGGTGGTGATGATGATTTTTTGGACCATTTGTGTTGGCAATAACGACGACTATGCCGACAGTCACTTTTGCCATTTGATGAGGCATATAAGGCCTCTTAAAATTGAAACTTATCTGGGTGCCACTGGTCAAATGTTTCAGTCAAGTGCAGATTTTGTGAATGCCTTTGTTCAAATCACATGCCTTAGAACAGCCACCACAGTGGAGCAGTGTCTTTTCCAGCAGCGGTGTAGGAGAGCACATGGACACTCTAGCGCCTTGCATCATGTGCATTACGAAGCAGTGTAGTTCTGTGTTTGGCTCTGTCTATCCCTCACGTTGGCACCTGACTTGTTTTTACTGTCGCCATGTGGCATGTGACAACCATGAGTAATAGTAATAAATGCAGCAGCCTCTCGCTGATCTTGTAAGTGATCTCAATCGTTCCGGAAGTGTATGTTGCTGACAAGTTTAGTTTCTCACTGGAAATCTTCATTAGTGAGAAAAAGAATATGACTGCCTCTAAAAGTTATCGAACTCACTCCCTGTGATCATAGTCAAAAGAAGCTATTTTTTACGTGCTGAGGAAAATAACAAGTACCAAGAGAGAGCAGTTTGAACTAACAAAAAAATGTTTTTCCGGTGATAGCACTGCTGCAGCGTGTTTTAATTAAAAAGCCTATGTATTTTTTTAGGTGCTTGTAGTTACCCACTGCCAACTATATGAAATTGTGTGGGTGTTCTGTAATAAAAACGGCTTACAAGACTTGTTAAACCAATACGTAGGGGCGACCAAAATTTAGGACTTCGTATCACTTCTTGCCTAATTCTTTGGATATAATGTGCATGTGCAATGTAGCAATTTAGAATACGGGGTCACTGTTACAAACGCACACCAAAGAAAATTGGTGTGCGTTTTTATTTTACACCATCATAGGCAGCTCTAAATGATTTCCAGTAGTATTTTCAGAGTCAGCGCAATTATATTGGTACTTGTCATTATACGAAACGTTCACGTCTGGGTAATTAATGGACAGAATGTGTTGTTCCGCGACAACTAGTAGCCCCTTCCCAGTCATAGCATGCTTTTTAGCATGACATCACTATACTGCGGTGACGGTGATCTTAGAAGCCTTCCACACGTGATAGATCGAGGCCAGACCATCTCGTTGTTTTTTCTTTCTTCCTTGTCACGGGTAGTTCCAGTGTGACGTAACAGAGAGGCCATGTTTTCTGTGCGCCAGGCAGGATCAGTTTCAATTTGCTCTTAAAATTCGATGATGAATACAGTGAAACCTCGGTGATATGAATCTCGTGGGACCACCAAAAAATTCGTATCATCCGAAATTCGTATGACCAGAAAGCACGGAAAATTGGCATGCGCCAAAACAAACCTGCCGTACATTTTCATTTATTGTTTTTCAGGGCCGCAGCAACGTCAGGAAGAACCCTGAATGATTGTCAGTTAAGTTTTTAGATGTCGGCAATCATATCAGCACTCGTAAATATTCGGCGCGTACGCGCGTATTTAATCAATGAATCGGGTGCGTTGTTACCCACGACAGCAGTAGCCCCTTCCAAATTTTAGTATGCCCTTTTTCCTGACACCGGAGTACTGCAGCAAAAGTAACAAAATAAGCGCTTTGACGCGATGGATCAAGGTCACAAAATTACAGAACCACGGTCCTGTTTTATGATTTTGTTATCGCGGAGGTGTTGGGGATATATTTTTGGGAGAATTACGGCCGTGCCCGCATAAGTGCGACCTCAACGGTCGCGCATGTTGACGTTGTGAGGCCTGTCTCCTTTGCCAAGACCGTCCTTGCCTTCTTTCGGTCCTCGTCCACCTTTCATAGGATGTCTGATGCACGAGGCAGGCACGTGTAAACACAGTACAATGACAGCAGCTCGTGTCGACGCGTTAGAAAAAAAAAGCATGCCGTTAATGTCCTCTGTAATCTAAACACGAAGGCACACGGAAGCACATAAGGGCCTCAAAGATTCGCGCACACAATCTCGGAGGTTGCGACGCGTCTTTGAAGGTTTATTCTGACCGTAAGAAAAGTGTTTTTCTTGCACTGTGATTCTGACGATTTGGCGGTGCGGCACGCATGCCCACGCTTGCGTTTTCGCGCTCGCACGTGCTTGGTGCGTCTTCCGCGACAGCGCGGACAGCACCTCTTCGTACCTGGGCGGTAGCGTACGTTCGTATCAAGCGTCGCTGGGTGAAAATCAGTTCGCAACAACCGTACTCTATTACACTGCAGGCCAATGGGCCTTGGCCGGGACCAACGAAAAATTCGTATCACCCCGAAATTCGTATGAGCTGTGATCGTATCACCGAGGTTTCACTGTATCTCAAATTACATGCCACTCTTGCGATTTCTAAAAAATGCGTATGCCATAAATTGGCACGCACTACAACTTTTTAATATAAACAACTGCCCTCGGGTGAATAATTAAAATGTTATTTAACGAGTTTTTGTTAATTCGACTCGGCGATGTCATTTTAGTTGCGACAAAGTATTTCCGGCTCGATGTAGAGTGTGTGTGCGAAAATGACTGGAGCGTGACTGTCATAGAACTTTTATAAAAAATCTATATTGTCTAAAAAAAAAAAAACACTCTGTATTGTTTGTCTTTAACAGGAGAGTTAAGGCCCTTTAAATAGACTGCATACACTGCTTGAGCACCTGTTGAGTAGGCTTTGTACGCTTCTGTGAAAAGGGTTTTGCACATGTGGCTGCTCATAAGATTTTTTTACTGTCTCATGTTAGAAATTGTTTTGCCTTCTTTATTCCTAGGGTGTTTGGTTTCTTTGAGAAGCCCTTATTTATGGAGCTATGGAAGCACATTGAAACATTGTTTGTGCCTCGGGGTACTATGCTGTTTTCACTTGGCGACAGCGATGACAGCATCTACGTGGTGCAGTCTGGCCGCATACACGTGCACATCGTTGAGCCTGTGAGTCCTTCTTGTCATGTTGAAGCAGCATTGGGTGCAATGTTTTATGATCCTGTGATTCTTTAGTGGGCACAATTTTTATCTTGTTAATTTGAAATTCTCATTAATTCGCCCTTGGTTTAGTGAGTTACGTCAAGTCGCAAGTGCTTTGCAAGCGCTATAAATATCAACTCTTGTGCATCAGTACAGAATAGTGGGAGCCTTTCGTTGCATGTGCAGTGTGGGGAGATATTCCTGTGTGTGTGGCAGGTGTTCTATGTGTGATGTGCAGTGCTCACGGATTAAGACATGACAACTTAGGGCTAAGTAATGACCATACTTTTGTTTGCACCATCCTCAGTTTTTGTCGCATCGGTCTAATTTCGACTCGAACACTTAAGTAAAAGCCAGTATTGCCTTAAGCAGCCAGATTTATGGTGACATGATGTGGGTATCTTGAGCAGTTGCACTTACCAGTCATTATACTAAAAGTTTTGATGTGTCGCTTTTGAATTCGTGAGCCCTGTACATTTCTGTTGTGAGTATTCCATACCTTGGACCTTGTGAGCATTCCATTCCTGCGGTGTGGCCACAGCACACCTGCTTACTTATCAAGCGCATGTTTCTTCTGTTGCTATTAACACATGCGAGCTCTTTATCAAATGTTTCTTTAGTGGGTATTCTTAGCTAGTTGATAATTTGGCAAGCTAATAATAAGAAAAATTTTATCCACTGTTGGGGAAAATGAGAAAGAGCTTTTACTTTTATTTTACTTTCTCCATTGTTCCTTTTTCTGAAGTAAAAAAAATGCTTGCTTACTTGCTTGCATGCTTTCTGTTAAATCAGCATATTAGCCATTTGGCTTTTATCATTTATCTTTGATTTTCAACCAAAGTTAATATTCACAATCTTTGTTGATAGGATGGAACTGAGCTTACATTCAAAGAAGTGACAGCTGGCGAGAATATTGCAAGTCTACTAAGTGCACTTGTTGTGCTAACCGTAAGTCATACGAGTTTCACATTTGGCAGGCAGCAGTAGTGAATATTAGGGCTGAGCATGTTTTTCTGCCTCCCGACATTGCAGGGTGTGCCATCCACATTTAAGACAGTTGCAGCTCGTGCTCTTGAGGACTCTTCGGTCTTGAGGTAAGCATGTTGCCTTTATATCTTGTGTAACTGTTACAGTATGCCTATTAAAGAGACACCAAAGAGACAAATGACTTCATTTGTACAGTTAACCCTCTCATGCATAATTAAATAATGAGCGGTGAAAAAATTCTTTTTTTGTTCAAATATTGGAAAACGTGCTCCAAACTAGAAGCAAAATTTTTTTCGCACTTTTACAGCTTGTCGGGAGCAGTATGAGATGGAGCACAAAATTGACCTTTTAAAGGCCATAGTGGCTAAATGCAGTTGGCAAGCGCAGAAGTGTTCGTGACGCTAAATTGGGGTTCCCAAACTCTCTTCAGCTAGTGGGCCACAGTCACGAAATTTTGTCCCGCAAGGGCTTGAACAGTGAAGGAGGTTTAAAAGCGGGGAGTTAACAAAATGTCACCTAACGCTGCCATTTGGAAGATCTCATTTCCCTCATATATGGATCATTTCTGAAGGGTATTTGACGTCAGGATTCGGGAAACATCGATACTGATCTCCAGAATGACTCAAATCTGGACGCCGATTTCGAAATATCGATATTTTGTTCCATGCTTCAACGCACAGTGACCCCATGGGGTGCCTCATAAAAAATAAAAAGAAAAAAGCTTGAGACCCGCCCCACCGCAGTAGTTTAACCGAACAAAGCGTTATTAGTTGCAATAGAAGAGTAAATCATGCGAGTACCATTTAGTAAAGTCACATTTTATTCCTTGTGAAGCCGTGGACCGCGTGTTTGAGACCCCTGCACTAAGTGTTCAAGCGGAAGGGCATCTCTGGCAATTCAACACGTCACATTCACATCGGTGCATTACAAGTAATCCTTGAATAAACATTAATTCGATGTTCCAGCTCATATTGCACACGATAGTACGTCTTTGCGCTGTTGGTACGCGATAAAGCGTGTGCCACTTCTTCATGCGATACGTGCTATTCATTTCACATTTCATGCGTAGAGATACATGCAGATGCGTCCGGATATGTGCAGTATTTACGATGTGAGAATAATCCTCAAGTGGTGACGTGTTCTTTTCGCTTCGTGCTCCCGCGGCACCAACGAGCAGCAGGAGACCGAATAGCCGGCTCGCTTGACGTACCCACTTTTCCCATAGTGCTCCGCGTGGCCGCGGGGAGCTTTGGGATTGCTTGAAGAAGGTCTATTCAAACTACTCCATTGCGTAAATTTCGTAAATTTGGTTAGTTTATACTTTTTGCTTTTCTGTGCCAAAAAATATCTACTGTGCTTCTAGCTGAACATTTTTGTTCTTATATCAATAACAGTGACAGAAACAATACTTCTTGTGTTCAGAGCTGTCTATGACGTTGCTGTGGCTTTGAAAAGCAATACTTCTTGTGTATAACCCGCACTCTTAACAACAATTTGTGTGGAAAATTTTCTAAAAAATGATCCTCACGTATTGCCGCAAAGCTGGCTTCCTTGCATAGCTGTGTGAAGCTCTGCCGTGAAGCCACTTTCGCACACTGGAGATTGGATTCTAGTTTTGACTTCAGCTCCAAGTATTTTGTATTTTTTTTGTGTGAGTTATACGCGAGAAAATAAGTAAATAAAAATGCACGCCAGTTTCAGTTTTCTTTTGTCGCACCCCCCTTTATCTTATTGCCCTTTCTTATATTATGAGACTGCCATATGGTACATATGTGCTACATATAACTTGTGTGCTTTTTATACTAACGAGAGCAGCATTTTGGGAAAGTTGCTAATCCATTATTTCAGTACGACTGCGCAACAAAAAAAAAAAAAACTCCAGGCCTGCGCGGGAAGCGCAGCACAGTCGCATCGAAAACTGGAAGAGCGGCATTCCAAGATCCCGTTGTAAATGCTCTTGGGGGCTACTAGTACAAGTACACTTGCAAGGCACCCACTACGCAATAAATAATAATTTTTGTGAAGTTGGGAAGCACCCACTACACCATTATTCGTCATTTTGTGGAGAAGCTAGGTACCCGCTACACATCTCTAAGGCATTATGTACACTTTGTTGATGCGGCGATTGATGACAAAATTTATGGCTGAGCCCTTTTTAATGGGTTTGAAGCTTTA
Organism: Rhipicephalus sanguineus; assembly: GCF_013339695.2. Classification (NCBI taxonomy): domain Eukaryota; kingdom Metazoa; phylum Arthropoda; class Arachnida; order Ixodida; family Ixodidae; genus Rhipicephalus; species Rhipicephalus sanguineus. Next base: position 146,534,060 of record NC_051176.1, read on the forward strand.
AATGACCCTAGGTACGTAATTTGCATTGTTTCATGCCCGGCCGTTATTTCACTCTCCTACCACACTATGTAACATATGCTTAGGTGAGAAAGAGAGAGAGAGGGAAATAACTTTATTGGGGCCCTGAGGAAATGGATCATGGTAGCCTTATGGGCTTTCTTGGCAACTAATACAAATACACTTGCGAGGTACCCACTGCGCTATAAATCATCATAATTTTCATGAGGTAGGGAAGCAGTCACTATGCCATTTTTCGTCACTCTGCGGGGACATCTGTAAGGCATTATGTACACTTTGTTGATGCTGTGTCCAGCACCTCGTGTTGAGTGTCCTTTCATATAGGGGAAACCTGCAGCAGTCTTTTTATAGTAGTCAAGAGTTCGACGAAAGTTCGTCTGGTCAGGCATTGGATGAGATGATTCACGGTCACGTGACGTGACTAAAAACAATCACATGACAAACGCCATCGCTGAGTATGCGCATGCACATGATCATGCCATTGACTGGGATAACGCCGCCATCGTCGCCAAGGAAAAGAACGTGTCGTCACGCCGGTTTCTGGAATCACTAATCATTCAGTCGACGCCAGCTACAATGAACAGGACACCAGGAACTATGCCTGCCGTGTACGCATGCTTGTTGCGTCACGTTCTGCCTACTTTATTGACAACGACTTCGAGTCCTGCTCAGTGAACAAGGCCACACTCCATATTTCTGCTTTATTTATGCCCCACAAGGTGCCACTACAAGCGTGGCTGCTCATGTTCCCCCTGTGCTACCATGTGTGGTACAAACACACTTCTCCAATCAGACCGCTAGCACGAGTGATGTTTCAAAACAATGCTGCATCCCAAAACAAGGGCAGCTGAAAACTTGGCTTGGCAGCTTGCTGTGATTGGTTGTGATGCAGATGTTTAAAACCTTCTAATAAATTGCAACCTTTATGCAGCGCACTTAAATTGACCTGTTAATGATCTGAAGTAGCTACTAGTTAGCAGTAGCTATTAGTTAGCAAAAAATTCTCAACACCATTTCAGGGAACGTTGGAAGTTCTTTCCTGCATCATCATTTCATAATTTTAGAAATTTTGTCTTTCTCACTCACCCTTTATATGACACCAGAGAGTCGCGAACTATTTTATTTAAGGGATTTGAGCATGCAGGATTAAAAATTGAGCACAGTTCATTGTAATAAGGTTTAAATAAGGTGGACTTGTAAATGTACAGTGGTGGAACCTGACCATGTTTGTGGTCCTTTGTGCAGGCTTCGGTATGACAGCTTTCGTATCCTGCTTACGAAGTACCCAGACTCAATGATCCGCCTCTGTCAGATAGTCATGATTCGTCTGCATCGGGTCACCGTCACAGCTCTCCACAACTACCTTGGCCTCACCACGCAGCTTATGCGCTCGGTATGTTGAAGGGTAAAAGCCACAAAGTAAAACTGGCTGTCTTGCTGTTTTTCTGTAGTGGACTATGAGCTTAGTGCTGCTTTATAGAAGTGCTTAGCTTTTTCTTTTATCTGTGAATTAGGGGTGTGCTAATATTTTAAATTTTGAGTTTGGATCTAATAGCTTGTAGTATTTGATTCATATTTGATTCAAGAATTTGCTTAACAAAGTTGTGAAATGTTCATTTCTTTTGAATATACAAGAAATAAAATAACCTGTAGTTATGAGGGATATAGAACTAAAGATGTGAGGATTGTCCCAAGTAATGCCTTGGCAGCATAGCCACAGTTGTTTACGTACATAACTTGTGCACGTCAAACTATGTAATTTGACCTGTCTCAGAATGTTTGTATTCCTTTTAAAAACTATGTGTGGTGCTGTAGTGCAACACTGTACATACATTTGGCAACATCTTTTGGTGTTCTCATTATGTTACACCAGATAAGGCAAAGCAGTTTTTTATTGTTTGAGCTTCCTCAGTTATTCAGGCATCAAATTTTGAACTGGTATTTACATACATGTGTCGGTGTGTGCAAGATTGATTTGTTGTATTTAGTGGGCTCTGTGCAAGCTTCTCATCTCACGTCTCATCAGAAACGTGCAAATATTCAATATTCAATTGAATAATCAAAAAATATTCGATTGAATAATCAATGAACTCCTTTTTTTCTGTTATTCATATTTGAATTTAATTAAAGATTTCTCTATTCACATACCCCCCTTACCAAGAATATTACTCAGTAGGCTTGTGCGAATAGTAAATTTTAGGTCCAAAGTGAATTCGAAGCGAATTCAAATAACTTATATCACATATTATAAAGAAAAATGAGCATATTTGTCATGACCCAACTAACCAGCACAATATTTTTGAAGTTGAAACAAGGCATATGCATATGTCATTCTTTTTGGTTCAAAGGGAAGTGGAAGCAACTTTGAGTAATAGCAGGATTCAACTTTCGGTAGAATGCAAGTGATAACCTGTAAAATATGTTACGCTTTAAAATTTACTATACTTGGAGCATATAAGCTGGTATAACAAGCTTTTAAACTTGAAAAATGATGAATCGATGTGAGGGTAATAGAGTAAAACCTCATTAATTCGAACTCTGTTATTTCGAAATCCCACATAATTAGGAGGATTTCTTTGGCCCCGTATTTTGCGATGTAAATTTGAGTGGATAATTTGAAGCGGCGGTTAGTACCAACCCAGTTAATTTGAAAACTTTGGGTGCCATGTGCCAATTCCCCGATCCCGATTTAGCCGCAAATCCGCAGAAACGATGCCCCTTAGGAGCCACAAGGCAATGCAGTGTAGTGATACTAATGAGTGACAAGTGAAGCATCCCAGCCTCGCTGCTGCCAGCGCAAGAAAAAAACTAAACAAAAGGCGGTTTCGTGGTCAGCTGAAATGTGCGCCTGCGGAAAAGACGTGCTTCACTGCAACACAGCGGTGACACGCGGGTAGCATGACGCATGCTTCTCTGAACGTCAGCGTGTCATGATTTACCCATTCTTTCTGGAAGAATAGAGAAATAATAAAGGGCGGTCTGACGGAACTCGCGATGTATGCGAACGTCCGAATGGCGGTTGTTCCGGCAATTTACGCCCTTGCACTGCTGGCGGAGTACCTGCAACGCCCACTTCGAAAACTCAGTTCGAAAACTTCAGTGATCATCTTTTCCACCCAGAACACATCGCGAATTCGTCACACTGGCCATTATTAAATTCTTTATTTTACCAGAAAGAATGGACGAATGGTCGCATCATGACGCGCAGACGCTGCGAGGAGCAGGTGACATGCTGCCCGCGTGTCACCACTGTGTTGCAGCGAAGCACGTCTTTTTCGCAGGCGTTTCTAGTGATTTCAGTTGATCACTAGACCGTTTTTTTTTCCTCTTTCTTTTCTTTTTCTTGTGCTGGCAGCAGCGAAGTCCGCCGTTTCCCCGGTTTAGCGGCAAAATTGGGACCAGGTATTGCTGGAAGACATAACCCTTGTAGCCGCAAACTAGCAGGAACAAGAAACGACCACCTCTGATTACTTTCAGTAATTCAAAGTTCCTTGCATCCCGCTTTTTGTATGTTCGGTTAATTCGAAAACCCGCTTAATTAGATTTTTCACAGTCCCTTAACGAAGTTTTACTGTATGTTCATTTAAACTTGAAGTGGGGCTTCGCGGCAGTGCAAATTTCTCCTGGAAAGGGGTATTCACGGTATGGCACACTTCCACTGCAGTGAAACCACCTTCACAGGGGGACATGCGGTTTATATAGGGTCATTCCACGCCAAACGTCCCTGACATTGCGCTCGACCCTCTCCAATTGTATTGTAAAAAATTGTGGACATTCATATCAGTGCACTATTTGCCCTCCGAAAGTATTTCTTGGAAAAAAAATTTTTGTTGTCTGTTACAGTGATTTGAATTTTGCCGTAGAGGGTGAAACATAGGTTGCGAAAAAATACTCTAAAAAATACAATACTTTACAGAACGCCTTAAATATCTGCTGTTTACTTGAAAAGGAATGGCACTATCTTATTATCTATCTTAGCACTATCTTAGGCACGCCGCGAACGCTCAACATAAATTTTTGTTTCTCGCCAAAAACAAAAAACACTCCGATGAAACTTTCACAAATAAATCTCCTTTGTTTACTCTTCCCAACGAGGCCAAGCGTGCATTTTTACTTGGACCGCACCACCACTCTACATGTGCCTGAACGTGGAGCATTTCACACATTTTTCAATGTTTGCGCCCCTTCCACTTCGAAACTACTCGGTCATCGACTTCAATACTGTTTTGACACGCTTACTGCCAACTATCCAGCCATGTGATATAGTCCTATTTTGTCTAATATTCGTAGAATTTTTAAAAAATAATCAAAATGGGCGCAGAATTGCAGCATTGCTTCACCACAAAGCACATCGTGAGACAATGTAGTGGTCGTCAATGGGTTATAATAAGATAGTGCCATTCCTTTTCAAGTAAGCAGCAGATATTTAAGGCGTTCTGTAAAGTAATGCATCTTTTAGAGTATTTTTTCGCAACCTATGTTTCACCCACTATGGCAAAATTCAAATCGCTGTAACAGACAAGAAAAAATTTTTTTCCAAGAAATACTTTCCGAGGGCAAATAGTGCACTTATATGAACATCCACAATTTTTTACAATACAATTAGAGAGGGTCGAGCGCAATGTCTGGGACGTTTGGCGTGGAATGACCCTATATGCTTATTCATTCATTTCGAATACTTCGAAATTTCCTAGAATTCAAATTCGTTTCGAAGCGAATTCGAATACTGTAATATTCGTTCGAATATTCGAAGTGCTCGAATATTCGCACAAGCCTATTACTCAGTTTTCACTTCAGATGTTATCACAGTCCGCCAAATACTGCCAAATGGTTCAAATTTTTTTCCTCTTGCTTAATTCAATCTGCCAGATATTTTGACCACTTTCATCGATTTCTTCAGGCTTGAATAAGGAGAAGTCGACTGCAGAGCAATTCTTTTTTCACTATAGGCTAGTGCCAACTGCAGTAAAACCCAATAAATAATGTTCCTCTTCTTCCATTATTCCAGCTCTTATGCTCTTATATACAGTTGAACCCTTTTATAAGGGATACACACTGAGGA